>NW_008611565.1:85671-128979 GCF_000691845.1 Merops nubicus | reverse complement strand
CTGTGATATGAACAGTGAGGGTATCTAAAAATACACCCATAAATGAGGCACAGTCTCCTTGCCCCACGGCCCTCCCTGTGTGCCTTTAGGCCAGATCAGTGCGGGTCTTCTGTGGGTCCGGAGCTCTGCTTTTGCCTTGTGTGAAACCAGGCAGCCTGGAGAAGACACAAGATGGAAAAGTCCAAAGACAGGATGGAACCACCACTCAGGCATGTACTCTGCCCTGGCAAGGCACTTGGTGTGCAGTGTGATTCAGGGTTCTGAACTGACATGTAGTATTTGCATTTCCTTCTAATGCACATGGGATTATGCCTGGATACCTGACAAGTCACCTCACACTCCCTAATCACAACTGCCCGTTAGGATAATTAAACTGTCACCTAAGGGGGGAAGCATTTGAGTGCAAGGGACAGACCTGATGTAAGAGTCAGACAAATCTGGACTACTGAACCTTTTATTTATCTACTTATTTTGTCAGAGATAAGAATAGTCACGAAACACGTGCCAAAATGCAAAAATGTAGCACAGCTTCTTGTCAACGTGTCATTTGCAGAGAGAAGCACAGAAAAATTCATAATTACAAGAACTCATCACATCTAGAGAATGATAATAGAACATTTTGGCTTTTAAATTCTCGGGAGGCACTCAGATAGTCTGGTTATGTCGGAAGACTTCAGATTAGATTGATAATGCAAATATGTCAAACGTCCACCTGGAGAGATGCAGTACAACTAAGATTAATAAACACGTCACCAGGAAAAGCTTATGTACCAGATTCTGTAGCTTTGCAGCTCGAATTGTTGAGGTGTTCTTGGGGAAAAAAATCCTTACAGAACAAAATTGTGAGATAAATTCAGAAGAGAGAATCCTGACTGCAGCAGTTCTTATTTACACTCAGGAAGCATTTGGGGTGGAATGCCCCCTGCTTCCCAGCATTGTTTTAAATCTGTAGATACTAAGTGGGTTTCTGGGCTTTTCCCAGGCAACTGAGTTGACCAAAACCCTCTGTCCCCTGAAATGCAGAAATCTGAAATATGTATAATTTTGCAGGGATTTTGGCTGAAATGGTGACTAGAGAAAGCCCTCAGGCAGCAGCAAAATCCTTCATTCCAAAAAAGCTGCACAGGAAGAACAGACTGGAAAGGCACCAAACTCTACCATCAATGGCCAAGGCCATTGGAGGGTCCCAAAGAGAATTTATTGCCATCTAAGACAACTGGGCAAACATCAGAGAAATCGGTCACTGATCAAGGCAGCCCCCTTAAAGTCTCCCTGGCCACACTGCTGTATTATGGCCCTGTCTTCCCATTGCCATGTCAGAAATGGGCTTGCTCCTAAGCCAAGGTCTGTGCCAGAGAGGGATGCCACTCCTTCCTGGGCTGAGATGAAGTTGTGATGGCCAAGAGCAGTGAAAACAGCCATGCTCCTCCATCCCACACATCCTCGTTGAAACAGTGTCAGACCAGACTGGCAATCATCAGGACAGGCACCGAAAAGAGAAGGATGCCACCATCTCTGTCTCTCAGATGTATTTTTTAAGGCTGGTTGAAAGTATGTGCCAAAGGCCACATCAGTCAGCTTGGGTCCCTTCTTCCATTGCTATTTTCACTAGTACAATCGCCAGAAAAAAATATTTTATTTATTTTTAAAAAAAAGCAGAGACTGTGATGCCATCACCAAATTTGAGCCTCAACCACTCACCATTAGGGCAATTCCTGTAGGGTAACCACAACCAGTGAGGAACCAGCATGGAGCAGGTGCCACACCAACCTGAGCCACCCTGGTGCACACTGCATGGAGAACCTGTTACATGCTCAATGTTTATCAAGAGTAACAACTTCAATTCCCTGAAGAATGACTATGTCTTACTTCATTAAAGCCATTGGTTTGCCACGAGCTTTCAAAAATCATTACGTTGATTACTCCTCACCTAAAGATGAGCTGAAACACTTAAATCACACCTGAACCATGGCAGAATTGCTGATTTTCTCAACAGTGAGAAAAAAGTTTAATGAACCATATTTTAAAAAAAAACCAATCCATTAACCAAGTGGATTTAATGTTTTTAAAAAACTAAAGATCATGTTTATTTTCTTAAGATCTATGATTAAATTTTTAAATTAAAAACGGGAAAGGTATAAAATTTTTTGAGCGCTCCCATAATTTCACTCAGACTCCAAAATAATTAATGACAATGCAGTAAGTTACCTTGGAGTATGAATATAGACTGTCCAAAATAGTTTAACACTTTTTAAATCTTCTTGATACTTTCAGTCATTATCTATAACTCAACAGTATGCTCCTGGGAGCTCCACACCTAATTACCTTTCATAGGTAAGAGAACTTTTATTTACGTATTCATGTTAAATGCATTCTCTGGTGAAAGAGTATGTCTCAAAGCTAGATTAATACAAAATAAGTACAAATAAATGCATCTGTGTAATCTGTGGTGGTTTGTTGATGTATTAGAATGAAGACTACCAAAATTATGAAAGAAAATCTCACATTTCTCTTAAGAAGAGGTACCTCCAGAACACACACATGGTTTATATTCCCCATACACACAGCACTCAACTAAAAGACTTTCAGAAACATCCTCACTCTATGTCATGGCAAGAAACAACACAAAACATATTGGTTATTGAACTGCTGGCATGAATGTTTATGGCATATAAAGAAGCATTAAATTGCAGCATGTGAATTACCCAGCTGCCTTAACAAGAAAAAGTGCATATGATCCTATTATTTTAATTCTGCAATATGGATTCTTCACAAAGCCATTCTGCATGATGTTTATTTATTTGTGCCATATGAAGTACAAAACTTCCCCTAATAGAAAGCAAGCAATGCTCAGAAATAATTATGGCTCACGAAGTTTAAAATATTCTTTAACCAGATCTTATTTAAACATACTAAAATTTAGAATTGCTGCTTATAATCTGTTTAACAAATTCTGTGTCATACCTAGTGCTGGATGCTGTTCTTGCTTGAAATTGCCTTTGGGAACAGACCTGCTACCTTCTCACCATGAGAGAAGGGGTCAGCATGGTGCAGAGGATCAATAGAACTGTAATCTTACTGTTTGTTTTGCAGCATGTCCTGCCCATGTGAGAATAAATATAAACAGAAAGCATAACTTCCAAGCAATTAATTGCATAGAATGGGCAAGTGGCTTTCCTACTACTTTCTAACTAAATTTCAGGAGCTTTACTCAGTCTCTACAGCAGATTAATCAGTACTACCAGAGACGTAAGAAAGCAAAGAGAAGCTGTGTGCAAGTGAAGTGCAGCAGGAGCCTGCTGCTGGGCTGGAGCAGCAAGCAGGCTTTTGGTGAAGAGCCTGAAGGGAGAGGGAAGCACTCAGCAGCAGCTTGGTCCTGTGTAATTTATCACCACACAGCCCCAGGCTACGACATGGTGCTCTCAGTGAAGCACCTGGAGGCAGCTTGGTGAGACTCTATGAAGATCAATGATACACCAAAGAATACCATTAAAAGACACATTTATCTTCCCTTAATCAATAATGGCCTTAAAATGATCCCTGTGACACGCTATTCTTACAAGCATTGCTGCTGGGCTTCTTTTAGCTTGCTTGTCATCCTCTGGCTCAAGTCTTATGACTGGCAACTACTTCACACGTCCCCCCTTAGTGGAGTAACTTGGCTTCCCCTGAAACTTAACAGACAGATCAAGGAAATACAAGAGTGGCATCAAGTTCAATGAAGAAACTGAAGCACGGTCAGTCTCTTCAATAACCTCTGAGACAAATGGTGCATGTGGCAAGTGATTTTTTGTGCCTTTTCTCAGACCAAGACAGTCTACTTTTACACACATTCATAGGTATGAAAAAGCCACTACCAAGGGGATTCAGAATTAATGAAGAACATCTTCTGATCTGACTGAAAAACAAAGAGAAAGGAGAAGACTGAAAATGCAAAGCTTGATCTATCTTTTTGTGCAGGCAAGGTGTTACAGGAATTTGTGTTCCCTCCTTGGACAGGGATTTTTGCCCTCCTGGGATGAGCTTTTTCCTTTGTCTGGAAAGCTAAGGGTCAGCTCCTGATGCAGAGATGTACAGAGAGTGTCTCAAGGGTGCCAGAATCCCATATGTTTCTTGATCAGCCTGGCTGGTGTCCAGCATCCTGCACCAACAGGAACTGCTAGTGGCCTGTGTCCTTGCAGCTCAGCTGCCCTCAGGGTTCTTGATGGTAAGCACCCCACAACCTCCTGGACCACAGCATGGAAGGTCTCTCTGTGGTCAGGGGAGCACAGAGAACAGGAATACTTGATGCCAGACCTTGATGTCAGGCAATATCTCCTTCCAGACACAGGCATCACTGAGGCAGAGAGGATGACTGTGGGTCAGCTCTCTCACCAGGAAATTACCTTTCTAGGCAATGCAGTACTCACTCCCTGAAAAAAAAAAAAAAAGATACTGTGGCTTTGCTTTGGCTGAGACAATACAGATGTTGCTGTTGGCAGGGCAAGGGGGCTACTACATGAGTTCACACATCCTAGATAAATCTCTTCTGTACTCACTCCCTGAAAAAAAAAAAAAAAGATACTGTGGCTTTGCTTTGGCTGAGACAAAACAGATGCTGCTGTTGGCAGGGCAAGGGGGGCTACTACAAGAGTTCACACATCTCTTCTATTTTTGTTGATCCTGCTGCATTGGCTTGACCAAGCTGCTAAGTCAAGATATCTCGAGCACTGACATCAGAGTGACGTAGGGCTCATCTGCCCTACAGTGTGCTTGGTCAGCATTGTTGAGCTGAGTTCACCATTCCAGTCTTGAGGGCAGGAACTCAGAAGCCTTGTAGGAAAGGCCTCGCACAGTCAATGTCTACTGCCAACTGTAAGAAAGCTGCACCCATGGCACACAATTGTTCCCAAGTTCACTACGTCTGATTTACTGCTCTTTAGAGCTGTGTTGAGCGTGGATGGCAAGTCCTCTGCTTTATTACCTAGCTGGAGTTTAGTTCTGCTTCATTAAAACATCACTCTAGCTAAATGGATGAGATAGATGATCTTGACAGATACTCATAGATAGATTGAATGTTGTCATAGTTATTAATTCTGTAGGGGTCACAATCATGATACTACACAACTGTTTTTCCTGCATGTAAAACATAGTTCCACCCAAGCAACAAAGTTCAGAACTGAACCCATTCTGCAGGGAAGTCCAAAACCCATGCATACATTTGAATTCAAAATTGTGCTTGAAAAAAGTAGCCTACAGACTGAGCTGAGAGGCTACATCCCTATAGCATCCAGAATGAGTAGCTTTGCAACTGAGACTTTGCCCAAGATGATTCTCCCATCTGACACTGAAACTTGCAACTGTGAAAAGGTTTATATATCTTAAGAAACAATTACAGCTAGTGATACAGAAGTAATTCCCATGCCAAAAATATTTCAGCAATTAGGAGAAAATATAACTCAATTTTGATTATAATTAGGTTTCCCATGGTTAGTTAAATGTTTGCTCATTTACCCTTTCATTCTACTGCTGTAATCAGTCACCTGGTTCTTTCTAAACTATGCATCATGGTGGACATGCAAAACTCACTGGAAATGGTCTCAGAACGAGCTTCTGCAAATGTGATGCCCCAGGCAGGAGACAGGCATGGGGCACATAACATTAAGAAAAAAAATAATAATAGTAATTAAAGAGCAAAGCTTAGCTCCACTTTATTGCTTAAAACTAATGTAGTTATTATACTGAGCAACAGGACTTTTAATTTCTAATTACTGTATTTATTTTCCTAAACAGATTTCAAAGTTGTTGCAAAAACCTGGATAATTGTTTCACATGAGCAATTAAATATTAAGACTATATAAGCAATATAATTTGGATAATTATGTTGAACTATGTAATTATTTAGGAAAACAAAAATGAATCAAGAGTTTACATTTTCTAGCCTTTAGGGAAGAAACCATTTTTGGAGTTTCTTATTAAAAGTGGAAGGATTTTTCATATCTTGTAAAACTCAGACTGGAGCTGCTCCAGAGTCCTGCTTGCCAACCGGATCTGTGTTTGCAACAAACATAAAAACTTTAAAGAACCTTTTCCACTGTTTAAAACAAACTACTTTTGAGTGTAAGACTCCTCAATGAGATTTTATTTTCCACTAAAAGGAAAGGAATGGTTGGCAGGAAAGCTGAAACAGGGTATAACAAAACCAAAGAAAATAATCAGACCTTCTCCAAATTTAGTTCCATTCCAGCTTCTCTGCTTTGTAGGATGAATCAATAAAACATATTCACACCTTTAAAGGAACACAGAAATGGAACAGTTCCAGCAAGCACCCCATTTACTACCAGTAGGTAAATTAGGATGGGTCTTTGTGATTAGGTGCTTTGCTCAGGCTCTCCCTGGAGCTCACCACTAGCACATTAGCTCATCATTAGCGCTGCTCTAATTCCAGGACCACTATCTGCACTCCCACTTAAACACTGTATTTCACCTATGCTGAAAATAAAGTGCAAGATATAGTTTGGGTTTTGTAGTGGATTTTTTTATTGCTGGAAGTTGCACAGAGTGGGTAGGACAGCATTTATCCCCGTTTGCTGCTGTGGTTAGAGTTTTGCAGTGTAGTTTTAAGCACTTTCTCCTATGCTGTTCTTAAACTTCAAGCAGCCAAACAGTGTTTAAACCTGAAGGGTTTCCTAGACCAAGACATTGATCTTTCATTGTGTTTTATCACTTTCAGGCTGGAAATAAATTGAAACCTTCTTTTTAACCTTTAATTGCTAGCTGGCACAAGAGTAGCATCATAAAATCATGCCAACTATTCCCTGGAGAATTGTATGTATTTGTGCATCCACGTGTTCATTTCAATATAGTAACAGTATTAACCAGCTGTTCTCTTTACTAAGTACAGGGAATACAAGCAATACTCAAAATGTTGATGTTGTCACATCTAATTGCCCAAAACAAACCTGACAATCTTCTAGGGAAATGTACTGCAGGTATCACTAGATATGCTCACTGAGGGATGTCTGGTGAACATTGAAACCAGAGCTTGGAATGGCAGAAAGCACCAGTGTTTCCACCTAGATTTTAAATAGGCTTTATCAAAATCAGTGATTGTAAAATTTTGAGCTTATAGATAGTCCTCCCTCCCGGCTGCACATGGACTTGTGGTTCCATGTAAGCACAGCTGAACAACTCAACTGGTATTTGCAATTATTTTTCATGAGGCAAGGAAATTTCAAGCAATGCAATATCTTACAGACAGGGAAAATTTTATCTAGGAGGTATACATGACAAAATAATTCATCCCTCAGAAATCCAGACATGTTTTACAACTAACAGTTTTGTAAAAAGGAAGCAAATTTCAGAGTCAGAAACCTGAGAGCACAAACAGTCTCAGACAATTTATAATTCTGTACCATAAATAGCTGGTCCATAATTCATTGACGGAGAGTTAATGAGGATATTTGTAACTAATACCCATAAGAAAGATAAGGGGTGGTATAATGTGGTTTATACCTTCCTACAATACTTTTCAAGGACAGCAGGGAAAGCTTCCTGACAGCAAAAAGCAACAAGAAATATTGCACTGACCTACCAGTTTCCTACATTCCCATCAAAGTAACCCATGTGTAGAGATATTAAAGAACAATTTTTCCCAACTGACAATTTCCAAATAACTAGATGCCTTTTAATTGCTGGCATCATTAACCTTAATAGTATAATTGTGTAGCTCCAAATAATAATAATAGTAATATAATTTTCCCTCACTTCCAAATCATTCAGCAAAACTAGAAAAAAAAAAAAAAAGACGTGCAGAATATATTCTGAGAAGAAAGAGAAAGGGAAGAAAGTTCTTAACAGATAAGAACAGGGACTTTATCAGTTTTATCTGCCCCAGCTCACAACCTTTAAGGTTGTAAGGAGTAAGTATCTGCACGTAAACGTCTTCAGACAAGTCATAAATATTAATAATTGCCAACTGCCTATAGGTTTTAAGTGACCTTTTCAAACAACATGTCAGCTCTCCCCATTGTGAGGACACACTGTGGAACACTGTATAAAACCCGTGTTGTCTTGAATGATTTATTCCTGTGCACACCCAGGCTTCAGCAACACTACCTGCTAGAGTAACCTCTACTGAAGACAGGCTGACATACTCTTATTGATAAGTTTAACCATGCATACAAAAAAAGGAGGAAGATTCCCTCTCCCTAAACAGCCAAAAAGGCCTTTCCTGACCTAGCCTAGAGTTCCTGAGGCACACAAGGTTGGCTACTGCTCACCACAAGTTGCCTTTGCACCTGAGAGAGAGGGAAAGACATCTCTAAGAGGCAGTTCACACTCAACAATGTGAAAGTTCCTGGGGGTTGTAGACGGCCTAGTCTGTACCTAGTTGGTAATGAGATGCATTTGGATTGGAAACATCTATCATGTTTTAAACAGAATAGCATATGTGAAGGGTAAAGAAAATAAATTTTGTCAGACAAATCTGAGTCAGTAATTGTTGTTGGTATAAATAACCAAACTATTCTATTGTTTTTGCCACATTCATCTTCATGCAAAGGGAAGAACCCATTCTGTCCTGCATTAGGGAGTGTAATGCAGAGAGTGTCTGATTCAGCACATGAACATCTGGATAAAAAGCACTAACTAGCCTTCATGGGGAGACACTTGCTCGGAGTTTAAACACAAGCATAAGTGCTGTATTAAATATAAATGCCATGCTATGCAGCTTGCTTTGTCAGTGAAAAACACAGAACTAAATGACATAACCTGAATGTTAATCTTTGGGAGAAAGAAATCTTCATGAGAAAGCCAGGACTGAGGAAGAACAGCCTCCTGGATAACCCATGAGGCTGATCCTTGGTTCTGTTCCTCTTTTGGCCATTGTTATACTCTTCCAGTTGTCCTTTACCAGTCTCTTCATCATCTCTTAACTCTTTCCTCAAACACAAATCAGGGATAACTATTCCTAGCTCCTTTAGGTGGTGCTCTGAGACCCATCGATAAAAAGCTAATCACCACAATGAGGTTTTCTTCAGTAATTGCAATTGTCCTGAAAGACACACAAAGAGGATCACCCTTAAGCTTTGAACTGTAAATTATGCTCTGCAAAAATAATTATTTGATGAAAGTATCATTTCCTAAATGTCAAAAATTCAACAAAGTGGAAAGCTTGCAAAATTTCTGATTGTCATACCTTCAGTCCTGCATTAAGAACACAGATTTTTCAGTGAGGAACCACATAAAAAAGCAGTGAACCCTTTCTTTTGAAAACAAACACATATATACCTGGATTTTCAAACCAAACCAAAATTTGAGTAACAGATGTGCCTGTAAAGGCTCAGCTCTAGCATTCTCTAGTGTACTATGAATATTCTTGTTAAAAGGGACATTTGAACACTGTGGCTCTCTAGAGCTGCCTCATTGAGATCTGTGTAGCGAGAGTATTACACATGGAACTCCCTGCAGAAAAGTTGAAAGCTTGAGACATCCCATAGACAACCAGCAGCAATCATGTCATCAATCATCTTCAAATTTTAACCAATAAGCTCTCATAAATTGTTATTTAATATGGCTTTGTCTGGAGAGAGCTCCTAGGAGAACTCCTGCTTCCAAACAGGGAAAGAAAAGAAAGATCTGTTGTTAATCTTTCATGCTAAGAAAATAAGACAGAACAAATCAAATGCAATTAGCAAATCTGTTCAGTGTAGTGAAATACAGCCAAGCCTCCTGCATTAAAACTTCCTACATTTTTGTTAATGTAGTTTTTGTCTTTCTCTTGCACTTCTGTAAATTTCAAATTATTCTCTTTTTAGTTGCATGGTTTAGATGTTCTATTAGGGTAACTGGACATGGGTATTGGGGCATCTTCTCTGTGGAAAAACTCTGGAAATGTGGGGCAGATTGTGTTTTTGCCATGAAAAACCTCTTTTGTCTTAATCTCCTCTATAGGCATTCTTCAGGCTACAAGAAGAAAACCGTCAAAATAAACACACAGGTTGTCTCACGAAATGCTACCATCAGCAGAGCACAGACTTCTTGTACATGGAGGTGATATTTTCATCCATTAATACCTCAACTGAGTATTATTGCCTTTTGTCACCTGTAAAAGTTATATCTTATTTTTAGGCTGCAGAGTAGCAGTTACATCTTGGGAGATAGCTGTATAAACTGTATTTGCTCCACGCTGCATGGCGGAAGAGTTGACATTTCCTGGGAACAACTCGGCACACTCACAGAGCTCTGTGTTAGTTCATTAGGTTGTGACAGCTGTTGCCAAGTTTTCTTTCAAAATGCTCTGTAACAATGAAAGCATACCAAGATCAAAGGTAAGCTTTATAAAAACTGACTGTTGTAGAAGAGTTAGAAGACAAAAAGCTTGGCTATTAAAAAACACATAAGACTCCAAGACCATATAACAGAAGCTCACCTTAAACAAGCTCATCTCCCCCAAGATGAAGATGAAATAGAAAACTGACTTTTTGGGACCTCAGAACTGAAAAAGATTCTTAATTCTGTGAGAAATCTCACAAAAGGAACTCTGCAGGGATAATCATGATCAAAAATATCTGCTCTGTGTAAATGAAGGTGATACAAAATGTGAAAAACGTATATTTCTGACAGTTACAATGAGCAATGAGCACTTCAGCTATTGCATCAATAACTTTAAGAAGCTAGTAAGACTAAGACTTTAAAAAAGGAGGTTACAAACAGAATTAAACACTGAGAAAAAAAAACATGTACACTCCCAGGAGCTCTTGCTTAATTTGATACAAGCTCAGGAATAGGTTTTCTCCAAACCATAGCAACAGATGATTTGACTGGGGCAAGAGAAATCCTGAGAGTCACTCATGTCTCCTGCTGTTGCATCTTCCATTTGCTCATTAAAGCTTGGAAGGGTTACTCCACATAAACTCTTCAGAGTTTAGATAATTGTGCTTCTCTGTAAAGCTCTTACCAGTAAACAACTGCAATTCATGAGACTGAGTCATATGTAGCAGTTTAATTGGTGTATTACTGATTGATACTTTTCTTGACTTTTGCCATTATAAGTACATTTTTCCAAATTCTTTTCTCCTTCGGCACATGCTGTTACCTGTTTATATACACCTACGTATTTAGACTCTTGTGAAGGAGTAATTTACGTTTTGATGCTTAATGGATCAAAGCACTCTGCAAGCACAAGGAAGGTGTGTTGTAGGCTTCTTTACTTAAGCCGACCAGATGGCCACGTTATCCAACTGGCTGAATGGTTCCTATGTGACACAGAGAGGCAAGACTGATAAAAATGGAGCATAGAAAATGATGATGAAAGAGGAGTTAAAGAGGAAAAAAAAAGGGTTATTGCTTCAAGTTGTGTCCAAGCAAAGGCATTATGCCCATTTGCCTGCAGTCTCTTCCAGAATTAAACTGCACAGCTGTTATGTGGCTTGTTAGTCTCCTTCTCCACTGGCACCCCTGTGTTGACTGGAACTTCATCAAGGAAGGTATATCACTCCTCATCCAAGCTAGTGGGTCAGTAAATAGCAAACAGCTCACAGTCCCAGAAGGAGGGCCCTCATTTTGGAAAGAAGTGTCTCATATTCCAGTATTTCCACAGGAACAGATTTCCCAAAAGATATATTAACCAATTATGTTCAGCTTACAGTATTCAGCTAAAAGCTTATTATATGCAGCTCACAGGCTCCTTGTCCCTCCTTTGACAAAATATGTCTGCTTCCCCTAAGGTATGTCAAAACCCAACAAGCTGTCTGCAACAAAAACCCATGACCCTTCAGACTATGTCCCATCAAAAGATCAGTCAACTCGCAAAATCACTCAAGGTCAGTCCAATACAGTTAGCACACAGGAATCTCAGTGGTCTTCACCAACTCCATGAGGGGTTTCTTTCTTCTTAGAAGTAGCAGGCCACTAACATGATAAATTCTAGACTTGAACAAGAATGAATTGCTTTGGAAATTGTGGCTCAAGGAACAGTCAGGTTCCTTCAGAAAAAAACTTAGTGGGTGTAACAGGATGCATGAAGTGCTCTCTGTCAGACATACAGAGGCTTCTTATAAAAACATCTGCCAACTCTGAGAGCTTGGATCATACAGAGAAATGGTGTAAGAAGATGTAAGTGGACCTCCTCTTTTAAAATTCAGTTTACACATTCACTCCATTCTTCTACTCTTGCTTCCACGTTTAATGCTAGAAAAGATATCAAAGCCAAATGGGAAGAATTCACTTTTATGGGCCAGTGTGATCTGGTTTGATTTAATAGCTTCTGATCTGTAAAAAGCACAGTAACAAAAAACACAATGTGGTTCCTGTGTACTTAATGCACTATTTCCCCAGGAATTGTGGTACTGTCATAAAAATAATTTCTTGCTTTTATTACTTTGGAGATATTTCACTTTTTCAATAATCCTAACAGAACTAAATTGTTTATATAAATTTTGTCTACTTTCCACTAATGTTACCAATCAAGTCTATACGATAGTGTCAACATTTTAATGAACATTGCTCCTCTAATAACTCAGCGCAGGCAGCACTTTGGTCTTTTGAAATATGCCAAAACCCAGACTGTTCAAGGAAGAAATATCTGGCATTTCTGCATATCAGGCACAAAGACTCCTTCCTTCTCTTTTTTAGGGCCTCTGAGGGACTGATGGATGGACAGGAGGGCCAGCCACCTCCTGTGCAACTCCCCCCACTGCGGGGGTCCACAGGTTCCCCTTGTCACCAAGCTGCAGTGGTGGGGATGGGGCCTGCTTGGGACGCACAGATGAGACACTGTGAGTTTTGGAGCATTTGGGCCAAATACCTTTTCAAGAGCTACTCTTCTTTGTGAAGCTGGCTCAGGAAAGCACACATCTCCATCTGGCCTCCTGTTAGATGTGAATCTTAATCAGGAAGCCTCTGTGGCTCCTGGATTACCTTGTCCACTGCCCTGCTGGAAGCAACCTTGTCTCAGGTGGTCCAAAGCAAGGCCACATGTGCCAACCTACACCCGAGTTCTCCAACAGACCTTGAATTTTGATCCTTCTGGACGCTCAGTGAGAAAGGAATGAACCCTACCTTTTCTCCTGTGGTTGAGCACATCAAATGGATTAAGTCCAAGGAAGTGCCTATTTCAAGAGTGCAGCAGCAGGATGCTGGCACCACCTGAGTTATGGCTTGGCAGCAGTACCCAGGTGGATGCCACACTCCCACCACCACCAAGCAGCAACAGAGGCAGCAGCACGTGAATGACAGCATTTGGCACCACTGAGGAGCTGGATCAAAACTACTGGGAGGAAATCTAGGTACATCCAACAGAAATGTAATAATTAGCATAATCACAATGCCACTTTCTTTTTTCATTTGGAGAGCAAAGACAGGAAGAAATAAGAACCACTACAGTATATCTTTTTAGCCTGTTCAGATGACACACTGCTGTTCTGTTTGCTTCTCCTAACTTTTAGACAAAGTATTGTGTCATGTCTAAGACCTGCATGAGAGTTCCTCTTGACTTGGACGAAAATCTGGGAAAAAATTCTTACTGCATGGTTTTGGCAATTTTTTGTTGGCATTTTTCTAGGGAGGAAAGCAATTTTTAATGTTTCTACAAGATATTTATGTAGCTTTCCACCTTCCTAACACAGGCAAAAATCTTTAACTTTGTGTCAGTGTGCTCAAACCTGGGCACACTTAAGGTTACTCCTACGGCTATACAGTGTCTTATTCTAAGCAGTTTGCTCCTTAATAGTAGATATAATCTACACAACAGGCCCAATTTCCTGAGATTTTATTCACTCCTTACTCCTAAACAATATTTTTAGCAGCAGTTCAGACATGTGTTCTAAATGATTTAGTAATCACAGATTTTTTTTTTTTTTTTTTCCCTGAGACCTCCTCAGTTCTAAAAATCTGCAGGAATCAAGAGCCTACTGTGGGAGAGGAAGAAGGAAATTGGAGACAAAGGATGTTCCTCCCAAAGAGTTTAATGGCCCCAAAGAGGACACAAGGATAAATGGCTTCTCCTCCAGTTCACAGGTTGAAATACTACCACCAAAGTGGTGTGAACGCAGAGCTTGAAATTCTCATTTAGTTCCCTACATGAAGCCTCCTTATCCTTGACTTGAGAAGAGCAAGATTAATTTCACTGATGGAGAATTTCAGGACAGTGCTTGATCCATACTGGCTTTATAATTAAAAATATACAACTGAAGAAAAGACAGTCATAAAACGTTGCCTAGGGCTGTATCTAATACATGATGTTGTTTTAGTTTCCTCCTTACATTATATTTTTTATCATCAACCCAGGGAGTTCATTAAATCTGCAAAGCAGTTGGAAGTTATCTGACAGTGATTGCACTACAAGAGAGAACTATCGATCCAGGCTACTCCAACCCATTACAACACGCTCCCATAAAGCTTCTGAGAGGCAGCAAGCTGTTGCTTCTGCACCGACTACAGTTGCTTCTCATGGACAGAATAATGAATGTTTTTCTCATGTATAATCATGACAGATTTTTATCTGGAATGAGTAAAACAAGTAAAAGTCATAAAATGTAGCACGGCTGGAATCAAAGGAAGCAAACTCCTCTGCTCTTCCATCAGACTGACAAATAACTAACACATTGTGCAGCTCCTCGAATATGACATTAAATCTCAATCAGTTGTTTTCCTGCTGTGAGATTAAAATGGAATTATTTATCTGGAATATCAAAAAGGGCACCACATCATGAACTCTAAACTTCTTGTTTTGATGCAGCATCTTTCCCAATAAAGACTAAACAATGTTAAATGGACTCGCTCACCGCTGAAGATGCAACGTATGAAATCTTCACCAGGGCAAGGAACTACCACTTAAATCTTAAAAGCAACTATTTAACAGGGGGCTTATGTCATACATAATGTCATACATTATAAATGGAATTCACTAGCCTGAAATTCATGAGGAGGAACTCAACTCAAGCAAATTTTTAACAGGCAGGACTCAGAGGAACTCTTTCAGCAGGTTTTACGTAATGAAATACCAAAATATCTGTACCAGTTCATGTTACTATATTGACAGGTGGCAGAATCATATCCTACTAAAGCAGCCAGCCTCTCATATGATAATTTCAGTATTCACAATGTAATTAAATCTGAATATTTGGGGCTGAGATTTTCAAAGACTAGTAGATGCACACCACCTTTTTTTTTTTTTTCTCCTGAAGAGTCAGTGGTGGAGATAAAAAAAAAAAAACCAACCCAAAGCTATTTTCCTTACTATCCAGTTCACATGTGAAAATTTAGAATGCACTTTATGGAAATGCCTGAACACGATCATGCTTTGGAGCAGCAAAGCACATCTTAACTGCAACCCTAGTGTCAGGAGCACATGCACATTTAGGTGTTACCCAATTTTGGCCATGTTATAGCAGTTCTGTAAAATAGTTCATACATGATGACACATGCAGAACTGACTGCCTTGAGAAGGGAAGGGCTGCAGCAAAAAAAGATTAAGGAAATACTGGGAGCATGCTTCTCCCCTGAATTTAAAATTTAGGGACCTATCAGTAATGCTCTGCTAGCAGGAGATAGACCTTGGGTGAGAACCTCTCAGTTCTTCAATCTGGCTGATGGTCTATTGTCTACTAGCAAAGAGTTACCTGCTGCCTCATGAACTGAAAAGTTCTGGTCCCCCCTGTGGATGCAACGGAGTCTTCTGCACATTCGTGATGCACACCACCTGCATGCATGAGAGACAGTTTGCATGCATGTGAGACAGTTTGCGTGAAGCACTGTATTTTGGCACCTTGCCCCACCTTCTCCCTGCCCCTGCCCCAGCACACTTCTGGATATTTAAATGGAAAACTCTAAGATGGCACATGTTGTGGTTTGAGGCTTGGAATGGGGGCGTGACCTTCCAGCAACTGGGAGGACCCCGGGTGGGTGTGAAACCATTGTATTCCCTCCCCTTCCCACACACACTCTGATAAGAGGCAGGGAGTGGTTTCTTATTTCACTCCTGCCTTGGAGCTCGGAGAGGAAAGTTCTCCTTTCACTCCATGGGACCCTGGAACCATTTCTGAGGGTTTTGTATATTTTATCTTTTGTATTATTCCCCTAATCTTTGTATATATTATTTTCCTTACCTCCCTTTTTCGTTTTCTGTTCCTTGTTGAACAATATACTTCATTTTTTTTAAAAGTGTCTCTCTCTCTCTCTCGGGGGTGGGGGAGAGGCGAGTACATAGTTCTGTTCCATGTGGGTCCTGCCCTGAACCCCTTTTTACACGGAACCAGGACAACACAGTACATCAGTGAATGAAGAATTCTTTATGCAACAGCTCACCCACCTGGTAACGCAGATTTGGTTCTTGTGCACTATCTCACTGTAATCACAAAATAAGCCGGTGTCAGGCATATATGAATACCTGTAATAGGCACCTGCCAGTCCAACATCTGGATTATAAGTCATACACATGAAAGAACTAAATTAAACCAACATGAAAGAGCCTTATCTCTCACATTTCTTGACTTCCACATGCTTTATTTGACACTGTAACACTCTCCTAAGGCCTTTTTTTTTTTTTGTCCTGCATGCATACACGTCTACCTCATACTATTACAGAGTACAATGTACTTTAATTGCATCCTAGAAATGTCACAGAATCATAGACTTGTCTGTTCAGTACTGGTTAGGAAGAAGCATGACAAAGTGCAATTTACTTTGGAAAAGGATGCCCTGCAGATGCACCACATGAAAGGAATCAAAATGCAGCAGAAGATGCACCATGAGAGCTTATGGCATGAACAAGCATGAAGGATGAGAAGTGCATCTGGGCTAAGGCTCGAGCTCCAGTCACATCCATTCCTTGTGGTTAGAACATGCCAAACCTTTGCCCTGTTCTTTGCTGGAAGAGTCCACACTACAGATGTCCCAAGCAGAGCTCCCCACGCCAGCTACTTCACTTTATGCAATGCACAGGGATAATAATCTGACACCTTTGCATCTCTAGCACTCTTTTTCCAACAGATTCACTGAGGAAAAACAGGCAGAAAACCACAGTACAATCACATAACCTGGAAATTACTTTGATAGAGTGCTGTTGAGAGCTGAACAGAACAGAACCAGGAATCAATAACCCAAATGGTACAATCTGACAAGCAAATTTGACATGAAAGACAGTTGGCTGTAAAGAGTTCACACATATGCTGTACAGCATGGTCAGTTCTATAATTAGAGAAGTGTAGAAACCTCCAATACAAAGGTGTCCTTAGATGTTAACAAATCATTTCACAAACGGCTTCTTGATATTTTTGCACAGAGTGGTTTCAGTTTAGATCACTATATCAGAGCTTTATTTCTGAAAATTTGACCTCAAACTTAGTGGCTGCTCCCCACTGGGTTTAAGAACTAGCTGAAGATGAAGCACAAATAATTTTAGCAGGTTTCCTACCAGCAATAAAGCAAAAGCACGTAACAGTGACAGGACAAGAGAAAATGGTCTCAAGTTGTACCAGGGGAGGTTTAGGTTGGATGTTAGGAAAAATTTCTTCACTGCAAGGGAACAGGCTGTCCAGGGAAGTGGTGGGGTCCCCATCCCTGAGGTATTTAAAAGACGTGTAGCTATGGCACTTACTTAGAGACATGGTTTACTGGCAACCTGGCAGTGCAGGGTTAACGGTTGGACTTGATGACCTTGAAGGTCTCTTCCAACCAAAATGATTCTACAGTTCTATGATCTCTGCTTGCCATTAAAAGTGCCCATTCCTTCTGTAATCTCTGGACTGTAATTCTTTGGAATGTAATATCTTTGTTTAGTAGAGACCACAAAAAGATGGGAAAATAAAGGGGAACTCTCCCTTTCCCTTCTCCAACAATGATATGGTGTTCCTTTTTTCTCAAAAAAGGCAAATAAGTTGGACTGAGTGAAGATGTGACACAGGCAATGCAGCAAAGAGATGAAATGTAACCCTAGGTTGGGTAAACAGAGCAACAATTAGGAGATATATAACTTTACCTCTAAACATCACATCGATGGGAAGAATAAATATAACATTCTGCCATTTTCCTTTACAAGAATAAAATAAAAGTGGAGAAGCTATGTAACATCTAACCAAGTGTTATAGTGAGGGACTAAAGAAGTTAAAACTGTTTGGTTTTTAAAGTAAGACCAAGGAGAGATTTGATTACAGTAAAGCTGTACCTTTTCAGGGAGAAAATGCCAATATTAAAGTCCTATTTAATCTAATGGGGAATGACATAAGAACCAATGACTAGAAGCTGAAGCTAGATAAATTTAAATGAGAATTAATGCCTCTACTTCTAGCAGAAAGGGTGATTAACCTTTGAAGCAAACTACCAAAGGAAGTGCTAGATATTGCATTTATTGAAATTTTGAAGACTGTATGACTTTCTGGAAAATATCTTTTAATCAAACACGTTTGTGGGCTCCACATGCATGTGACTTCCTCAACAGTGGAATCTGCTTCACTTCTTTAATGACTATAGCTTTAAAGCACTATAGCTTTGTCCACTGACACCTTCACTTTTATAAAACTTCAGCTCCCTCCAAAGTAAGAAAAGCTTCAGTGTATTTTATAAAAAGATTAAGGAACCCCAGACTAAATCGCACCTCTTCTCTCTCCCCATTGAGACAGGCTATAGACCCCATTGAGCATTTTCACTTGGAGGGCACATCATTTGACTCCAAATAAAAAGACTATGTGTTCATGGTGGATCCCATACTGCTCTTTGATCCCAGCCCCATGCAGCTCCACGTTACTGAAGGATAACTTAGCTCTCATTGGAAAGCTACTCCATGGTGTCAGTCACACAAACTACCCTGTTGCCTAAACTCCTGCTCATGCCTCCAAAGGTGCACTCTCCTCTATGTGGAAGGGTTTGGAAATAACAGCAGTGCTCACCAGAGTGCTGGCAACTATTGCACTGGTGCACCACCTCACACCACCAGCCTGCCACAAGACCCAGAAGGTTAGAGCAGCAGTTAAATCACATATTTTTAAAAGTGTTTCATTTAATAATGTACAGAGGGTTTCACTCTTGAATTACCACTGTATCATATGGCATCAAATTGTAATAAATTTATGCGTGTTTCTTCAAGGATGATTAACTGATTTTCTCTGTTAGAAAAAGGTGGCATCTTAATTTAGGTGCAAATTATATTACACTGCCACTGTGGCATCACTGAGAATAAAGTCTCTACATTTTGTCAGGTAATGCATATGCAAACCAGGTACAAAAAAATGACAGTCCCACACTTGAGTCACAGCTACTGCTCCATCTGAATCATCCTGATCCCTTTACTTTTTGTCTTCTCATTCTCCAGATCCCAGAAAAGCTTTCCTGACTTCCTTCTTCTGTTCTTTCCAAACCAAAAGCCATGCTGTCCTCACCTACGAAGGTTTGCTCTGTGAAAAGTTCATGTGAGGGACGGTACAAAAAAATGACAGTCCCACACTTGAGTCACAGCTACTGCTCCATCTGAATCATCCTGATCCTTTTACTTTTTGTCTTCTCATGCTCCAGAGCACAGAAAAGCTTTTTTTTTGTTCTGTGAAAAGTTCACGTGAGGGACAGAAATTGTTACATGCCACAGTGCTGTCTATCCTTGGCGACTTTTCCAGTAAATAGGTATAAGAGATTTCACCACCAGCCACATCTCTCCTCTCCTACAAGATGCTGCACAAGGCTCACAAAATTCTGGTGAGCCAGCCCAAGTGTATCTGTTCCAAAGATGTCCATTCACTGCTTGATGTTCTACTGCTGGTTACATTGCAGTTAAAAAGTCCAGCCCACTCACCAGTCATTTCTGACTGCAATGACATTCCGTATGTTTAAGGGGGGAACTGTCATTCCATAAATCAGATAAAATATTTTTACATTTTTACTGCAAAATGCCAAGTCCTATTTTTTCTATGTTTTCCATGAAACCTAGTAAAAATGTTTAAGTTTGTTTTATGTTTGCTTTAGTGCATAGCATGCTCCCCTCTACCTTGGGCTCAGGCTTCTCAAGTTAACCATGGCTGGCTGTGCTGCCAGAGTTAAAAAGACCATTTATATGATCCGTCACAGGCAGTCTTCAAGATAGATCAGCTAAGTTTGTTTAAGTAGTACCTCCTTCCCAAATATTTAAATAGTGAGTAATTAATATGCTATAATAAAAAAGCCTGCCTGATCCTGACAGCTCCAAAGTGTGAAATGTAAAGAGTGCAACTGATGGAAAGAAAATTCTTATAATTAAACCAAAATGTTCTTCAGTTCCAGAATCAAATGACTGCATTAAATTTATACATGACCTCCATAACTCAGAAATAGAAATGTAAACTCTAACTCCCCTTGTGACATAGCTGACTCACTGTCTCTCCAAAGAGCAATTCACAAGGTATCTCCTACCAGGTTTGACTAAGTTTTTGAGGTGTTGCATTTAAAAAGACTTTATACATTCTTTGAGGTGTTTTTTAACTGCAGTGATATTTCCTGCAAGTATAAAAGGTGATATTGCTGGGAGGAAAACCACAATGGAATATTTAATTCTATTAATTTACAAAGTTTCCTTCTGCTTGGCTGAAAAATTAAAATGCTGCTTGCTTTGTTGACAAAACTAATTTCTATCAAACTTTTTTAATATAACCAAAGAGTCAGAGCAAAATACTTATACTCTCTTAAACCACACGAAACTCTGACTGGTCAGTTCACCAAACCAGTTCCTTCCTCAACCCAACCTGAAGCATAACCAGAAATACATTTCTCCCTAATCTCACCACCTCCTTCAAAACCATGGCTGGAATAGGAAGTTCACTGAACATTCTCTAATGGGAGAATTCCACTCAAAAATTCCAAGTCATAGCCACCGTTGACTATGATTTCAAAATTTCAAAATTATTTTGTGAAGCTGCCAGTTTTAACAAGGCTCCTGAAGGAAATGTGAGACTTCACAGTCTGCCCGATTCTTGTATCCACCTGTCCTATTGTCCTCCCTGACCACCCCAGCATCAGCATGGTTCTTTGCTATCTATTATCTTAAATTACCTACAAAACATCTCCTAAATATCTCACTTACATTAAAAAGATGTCTTTCCATTTCTGCATCTGCAGGAACAGTTCTTACTGCTTATGGACAAGTGTCTTGTCTAGATATGATCTGGTCAGTTCTGCAAAAGGAACTAACTGGGGTACTTTCACATGACCTTCATGTAGGATGATGTGGGTTCTTCATGTAGGATGTTGATCAACTGGAGAAAGCACAACAGTACTGCCTATCAATTGGTTCAGACATGGCAGGAGCTGCCTGGGTGAATTTATAGTTCTGAAATACCCACCTGGAGAGCTCCTGCACCAATTAGCCAAATGCTCTGTCGTGAAGGTGGCTCAGAGTTGAGGCAATCACCTTTTCTCAGGTTGGTCCATCATCTCATCTGCATACACGAGTAACTGGGGAGCTCCCACACCATGCATGTGTGCATACAGATACTGCCCTGATACCCAGTTAGTTATAGGTCATGTTTGAATTTCATCTTTGTAGCTCTCTTGTAGCTTACACCAGATAGCTCTGGCCACAGTGGGAATCTGCCCAAAACACAATACTTGCCATCCAACAGAATTTGAATAGAAACAATATGTAGCTTTTACAGCAGAAATAATTAACAGAAAGCATTAACATAATTATTTCTCTTTTTCTAACAGACTTCACAGGTAACTGTAAAAGGGCAAAGAAGCCTCCTCAAAAATTTCTCAGCTCAGCACTGACACAGAAGGGAGAACATATGTAACAGAGCAGGGCAACAAGCTTAATTTCTGTCCTCTCAAACTTTACATCAAAATGAGGAAAAAAATGCTCACCCATAAGCTTGGTGTCATCACCTCAATTCAACACTAAGGTGACAAGCCCATGAGATGTTGAGGGATCTGATGAGGAAACTTGTGGCTGAGTCACTGAGACCCACACTTTTACTGGTTCTGTGTTACATGCTTCTACTCATGACGCATTTTTCCAATAGATGCCATCAGAAAAGAGAAGAAGGACGTAAAAATATACATTCTGTCTGCTTGAGTATAAGACAGACCAGAAGGCAGCTTCTCAGATTTATGCTCTTGCCATCAACAAAGGAACCTGAAGACAGAATACACACAAAAAAAATAATGGTTTTCCTTGAAGCAAAAACTATCTCCTTACCTTCAAAATGCACCCTTTAGGATGTTCCCTTCCTTTTTAAGTACCGAAGCAGTAGGAACAAAACCCACCATGATTTAGAGGAACCACTGATAAATAAATTATAATTCAGCACTACAATTCTTAGGATGCATAGCTCTTTTTATTAAAATCAGCCTTCGAGCACTAACAAGAAAAATCACAGGAAATCAGACCTATGTTTCGGCTGCAACAGCTCTGAAAATACAAAGAACTTGCTGATTTACAACACTGACATTGCTGATTCCACCAACTGATGACCACCTACAGGCTTTGCTGTTGGTTTGAAACAGCACTGAACTTAGCCAGAGCAAGAGTTTCATTACAGAGGCAATCTCTTCTCATGCTATTCATTATGCTGATAAAACAGCAGCTAGCACTTCACATTAGGCAGAACTTCTACTTTAATTACAGGAATTTTACTAAAGCTTGTCTTTCAGTGACACTTCAGGAAATGTGGAGTCTGCATGTGTAATGTAAAAACAACTAATTGATTCTGTATTGTGCTACTTGTAATAGATTATGGTTCCTGGTATTTAAAGTGCAGAGAAGTAATATAGTGATATCCACTTGCTACCTAAGGGAATACTCTGTATGAAGAAAAGCCTTTTCCTGGATGGTAATGCAAGCACAGAATTCAGTTTTTTCATTGTATTAGATAAAACTTTATAGCAAATATACAAAAGTTTGAAGAATCTTTAGAAAAATAGTTATCTATAGATGGTGACAGATTACTCAACTTCTGAAAACCGAGTCGAAAGTTGAATTTAATCAATACGTGATCGTGATGGCAAAGTTGGATTCATGCACATTATTAAGTGCAAACCTGCTAGGAATAATAAACAATTCTAACTAGGAGCAAGTGGCACCTCACATGAATGCTGATCTTCCCTGCAGTAAGTCCTCTCATCAGCTCTGCACTCCTAAAAGTCCTAATGAAGGTCATGGGCTACGGGATGTTACAAAGACTTCAAAAACTATGTGATTTTTGCAAGCATCAGTTGTTATGAGGAATCAGTTTTAGTCTCCTTCATCATGCCCTCATCTATTTAGGATGTCTGCAGATGTACCCAACAAATAGTCAAAGAAGGCACTAAAAACTGGCACTTCAGAGTCTCGAGTCACCTGACCCTTTCAGATACCTAAAGACACGTTTCTAGGATGCAATGAATTGTGCCCTAAATTGTCTGTTTCTCTCCACAGGCCATAAGAAGAACCCAGACAAGTAATTCTGATGCAGACATCTACAGCTAGTCAGATGAATCCCACCCTTAGTATCACTGCAACTCAAGCAGTGATAAGACAAGCCCAGCAACTTGGATGCACACCTCTCATACAAAGAGGATCAGTATTTTCAGGTATAAGCACAGAGCTTCTTTCCCAATCTCATTATTTCCAGTGTAACACAGGTAATAAGTGACTTGCCACAGCAAAATACACCTCACAGCCAGGAGGACTCTCCCTGTAACAGAGAGATCACCTTTCTCCCCTGGAGAGAGGATGTAAATGCCTTACAGTGAACAGGAACTCGAGGTCCTTCACCCTTGGACTGTACAGTATAACCTCCTCACTGTCTTACAGGCAGTACCACGTAACAAACCCAGGAAAGCTCTGTTTGCACCATCATAATTCTAAACTTGTTGATGGATTTAATTCAGCCATCATTCCTCACTCCAAGAGGGATCATGATCACCTCACTCAGCATTTCTAGTAGGAGATAAAATCTATTCCAGAAGATTACTGATCTAAGCATACTTTCCATAAATCACCAGTTCTGTCTTCAAAAGTGACCTGCCACCCATGACTTAAATACAAATACCAAATGCCCTGAGATCTACAGCAACACTCAAGTAAGTGAGCTCTGATTCAGTTCTCCCTTTCGTAAGCATGGTACAAGTCTGCCAAGCTGTTGCCGTGAGTAAAGCTGCAGTTGTCCATAAATTCAAAATGGCTTCTTTGCAAAGAGGGATTATTTAAGTGGCCATTTGAAACAAAACATAACAGATATTGCAGCGTTTTCAAAATTTTCTGAAAAAAAAAAAAAATTAAAAGGTGAAAGGCAATATATAAACTTAAGAGCAGCACTTGCCTTCCTGCAACCCCCCCAACTTGTCCCATGCTTCAGTGGGCTCAGTGGTGGCTGCTGCATCACCAGCATGCAGCATCATCACTTGAATGGGAGCCAGCCAGCCATGGCAAGGAGAGACTCATGGGCACTAAATAGAAAGAAGTCAATTTTGAGGTAATTACATGTTGAATGCCCTTCTTAACCTGCAGCTGTTGGGGGCATTCAGCACATATGGTTAAGGCTGATGAAATTTTTAAAGTCACTGAAATTTATAAGGTTACCTTGGCAGGTCACCCAGCTTGAATTTTTTTTTTTCTTGCTAGTATTCAGGAAGAGCTGAGAGCAAGACTACACTGTTTACTGATTGTAAAAGGGAAATGCAGTCATGCTGCACCAGGAACTGCTCGAGGACCAAACCTGAACCAAAACTCCTTTGTGCTCCAGGTCAAATGATTGAGGGAGAAGAGGAAAGACAGGATCAATTATTCATCACCTCCTTTAGAGTGCCATATCACTGTCCTGGTTCTATCCATCCTTTTCCCCCAGCCTCAAAAGAAAGGGGAGCATGTATAAAGACACTGCTTCCCTTTCTGGCTGCCAAATGCCTTTGGATGTGGGTAGCTCCTCCAGTGAGTAGGGGAAATCCTTATGGCCTTCAGATTGTTTTTTAGCTCAGTGAGAAATTTTGAAATTTTTTTTTAAAGGAAAATTCCTTGAGAAAAATCACTTTTTTTTTTTTTTTCAAAGAAACACATGGACAGGAAGAGATTGGCTTACAGAGTCTTGACCACTTGCCACTCCCCTTTGATTTCTGTTGCACATCTCAGGACACCAGGTGCATGGTTTATAGCTGAAGTGAGTAGCCTTAGAAAGATATTATCATCTAAACCAGACTGAAGCCAGCTGGGGTTCTTATCTCTAGTCAGATCTTTGTGCCATTCCCCTCCATCACAAAGCTGAACCCTTGGCTTCAAGAGAAGTTAAGCACTGAAAAGCTGTCAAAGCCCAATAAACCTTTGTGGCCTTGACAATGGCAGGACAATTCCCTTCCCTTACTTACTAATCCCTCTTCTGCTCTCCTCTGCAATCAAATAGCCACGACACTGCTCTGAAAAGTTTACTCGCAAAAGAGAAAATATGTTCTATAAATTTTCTTCCTTTTTATTTTCTGAGTCAGTCTTTAAAACTGTGTCTGTTGTGTGCCTACAAACAGGTCTTATAAACAGACCTGCAAAACATAAAATGAGGCAGTAAGATACTAGATGAATTGTGAGGAAAGCTCAAAGTGAGAAGTCATCTGATGTGGAGGATCTGAAATGATCTTCCCCACCAAAAGGATGTGGTTCCTTTGTATTCATCACCCCGTGCTCAGTGTTCAGCTCCAGTGTTCAGCCCTGTACAACCCAAGTTCAGTGCTATTAGAGAGTATTTCCACCCAAGTCACTGTGGAATCGTGTTGACATTTTCAGAGATCTAATAATGATAAATGTGTTGCAAGCTTCCTTACAGTTTCTTAATGAATAAAAATGTAGAGCTGGGTGATCCACAGTAGATGCAAGCTTTGGATGTTCAAAGTCTGTATTACAGAAAACCATAATAGTAGGACAACCTACCTTACTGAGTCCCTGCCACTTACACTCCTTTATAGCCTAAAAAATAGTGAATTGAGTCCTGGGCTGCATCAAAAGCAGCGTGGCCAGCAGATGGAGAGAGGTGATCCTGCCCCTCTCCTCTGCCCTGGGGAGACCTCACCTGGAGTCCTGTGTCCAGCTCTGCAGCCCCCAGCACAAGAAGGATGTGGAGCTGTTGGAACGTGTTCAGAGGAGAGCCACAAAAATGATCAGAGGGCTGGAGCAGCTCTGCTGTGAGGACAGGCTGAGGGAGTTGGGGTTGTTCAGCCTGGAGAAGAGGAGGCTCTGGGGGACCTCATAGTGACCTTCCAGTACCTGAAGGGGCCAACAAGAAAGCAGGGGAGGGACTATTCACAAGGGTTTGTAGTGACAGGACAAGGGGTAAAGGCTTTAAGTTAAAAAAGGGTAGATTTAGGTTAGATGTTAGGAAAAAGTTCTTCAGTCTGAGGGTGATAGACCACAGGAATAGGTTGCCCAGACTGGTGGTGGAGGCCCCATCCCTGGGGAGATTCGAGATCAGGCTGGATGAAGTTTTGAGTAGCTTTATCTAGTTGGAGATGTCCCTGCTTACAGGAGGGGGGTTGGACTAGATGACCTTTGGAGGTCTCTTCCAACTCAACACATTCTATGGTTCTATGATACAAGGTGTAAATAGACCTGCTCTTTGGAAATCTTATCCTTTTTGTACTGAAATTAGTTGCAAATCCTTGATTAAGTAAAGTCATGAAGTGCAATAGTGTAAATCATGAACAGCATAAAAATCTTCACTAGAATCCAGAATTATTGAAGGAGTTCAAGACAAAAAGAGGCAATGCAGATGCATGACACTAACACTTAGGAGTACTTACAGAAAACTCAAGCACGTTCATCTCCACATGCAGCTGGTCCCATTGAATAGTTTCATGGCATTGCAGACACTAAGCCACATACTGGTCAGATGACTGGCAAAAATCAGTGAGTAAAGTACAATCAAGCTGATATGCATACATACTATCTGTGTAATCTCAACTCTCTCTGCATTTTGACATAACATAAAATTTGAAGGAACTAAGTGAAGCTTTAAACATGGCAAGTGAAAAATTATGTAAGTATCCCTTTTGGAAAACCAGACTAATTTGTAGTGCTGATTAATCTTGCAACAGAGGAAGAACAAAAGCCAGCTGTAATGGGTGAAGGCATCTCAGCCATCTGAATGGCGGTGAAAAGATCTTTAGCCTTAGGAACAGAGGTAGAATTACAAATTCTGCACACAGAAAACTTGTAAGCTATGGTAAGTGTAGATCATCTGCATGAGATAACAAGCAGAATCACCAGCTGTTAACCAGGAAGTGAATGGGAATCATATGTTAATGCTTTTGGTGTAAACATTATTAGAAGCCATTCATCCCATACCAGACTACCAAGAAACCGGGCTAACATAGTTTTGAAAAGGAAATCAGACTTCAGATACTGTCCTGGTTTGAAGAGAAGATTAAAGAATTTTTCTCAAGTCAGTCTGGAAACTGGAGGGAGTTAAGTGTTGAGTGCCAAAGAAAGAGTCTACTGAAAAGGAAAAAAGATGGTAGGCATTACCAGTGAGTGGGGGAGTGGGCTTGGAAGAAGTCAGCCAAGGATTTTGTGTAAGAGGGATCACCTCTGGAATATCAGAGACAGAACTGATAGAAACTGGGGAGTCAAAGCTTCATTCAGATGAACTGCAGTGCAGTGAGGAATGGACAAAGCAAACTCCATGGTTCAAACCCGTGTGACTTCTGTAGTGCCATCAGTCGGTGTCGAGATATAGTGCCCACCTGGCCCAAATATTGTGTCCAACAGTCAGCATGTTCCTGATGCACAGAAAAGTCAGGCTGCAGTGAGAACTGATTCCTGCAAAGGAAACAGTTAACACTAGAGCACACCTAGTTTTAGTTAATGTTCTCCTGCTGTCTACAGGAGCTAATTGCAATCACAGACCTCGTCCTTTCCCAAAGCACTAGCAATAGGTAATGGAAACATTTGTCATAATTATCCTTTCTGAGGAAGCGCAAATCAAATAAAACCACCACAACATGAGCTGTCTTGAACAGGTATCCAGATGATCTATTTATAAATGTTGATATATAGCTAGAGAGTAAGATGAAGCATTGCCTGTGCCCACAATATAGTCCTATTCACTAATCACACTGGGACACCATCCGCACCTTCTCCTTTGAAGAATTGGGCAGACAGAAAACAGAGAAAAAGGAAGGCTGAAAAACCCTCCTGGCAAAGATCTTATGCAGGGGAACTATATTTGTGTCCTGTCTGAAGCACTTCAGCAGACCTGTATGTTGTTACTATTCCTTCAACCATCCTTTAAGGCTTCGAACACACTGCTAGTGTGGGAAGTGTGTGACAGATACACAGTTAGTATTTCCAGTAATGACACAAATGAATGACATTCTATTCAGACAGTTTAGACAACAGTGATAAAAATAAAAAAGCACACTAGAAAAAAAAGAGGAATCTGTGTGTCAAAAAACTACCCATAGTTTGAATGATGGAGGAATAATTTAGAGGGTGCTGTTAAAGCAGCAGATTTCAAATGAATGTCAGGGAAGTTTGAGCCTAACATGCTCATAATTCCTTTGATGACAATGTTTCATAGTATTTAGCATGTGACAGAGAGCTTTCACTTATTTATGGTAAGAAAAGTAGGGTACAAATTATTAATAGCTCATCTCATTCACCAAGTGTTCAAAAGTAGCAGGAGGTAGTGCAATGGCTGTTAAGTGTGCCCCCTCAGGAAGTTTTGAAGGAAGATCACATGCAGCCCAGGCTGCTAAAATCCTTTTAAAAGACAATATAGGTCAGTGATGCCACGTCGGGAAAATCTTCAAGAACTCTTTCAGTGATGCAGAAAGAACAGAGCAGCCTCTGAGCCAGTGCTCTGCCATTTCAGGGGTTGTCAGTAGTATTCCAGGTTTCCAACCCCACACATACAAGTTCTCAAATTTGACTCCCACAGTAATCAGCTGGAGGAATGATCTGCTTTGGCTGGACCAGAGTCAGAATCTTCAAATAGCCTGAAAAATAGCAAAGATGTGAGGCTAACAGAAAGAAGGAACCAAGTGGGAAATAAAAAAAGCACAAACCAAACTAATCAAACAAACACATCAAAAACCCCAAGAACCAAAACAAGGTAAAACTTGCTGCGTGATCTATATCCTATGAGTTCCCTGGGAAGCCTAAGCATTGGACTGGAAAAACCACATGTATCTCCCCTTTGGCTGCTCAGAGCCTGGGTCTCAAATTCCATGATTGTAAGTCTCAAGAATCAGGCCAACATCACCCATCCATCTGCCATCTGAAGGGCTGACTGGAAAACCTGCTAGGTTAGGAACAGTGTGAGTGTGGTGGAGATACCTTGGGCCGTCCTTCACTGCACTCTCCCATACTTACACTACTCCTGACAGATGCTTGTCCAACCTGTTCCTAAGGAACTCATAAAGCTCCAGCTATTTCTTCATTATCTCTATTGTTGCAAAGTTTGTCTAATACAACCTGCAGCTGGCACGAAATACCAATTCCTTCCCCCAAACAGAGACTAAGCTTGTTGAAAACCTCCACAGGTGCACTTAGATATCTGTGTTTACTTGTATTCTCAGATGCACACCTACTGCTAAGCATATATAAACTAAGATGAGCAGTACGTTAACCATGACTTACATTTTAAAGCTCTAAATAACTACCCGGACTGCCAAAGAACCTCAAGTTGCACTTTAACTAACTATATAGAAAAATCACTTCTTCCATGAGCAATAAGCAGACACCAGAGATAAAACACACCATCTGCTCAACAGAATTCCACGACACTACACAACAATTTATGATAAGAGTGAGATGCCAGGAGGAAAGCAAACTGATTTTAAAAAAAATATATATATCTATTACTCAACAGTTGCCTGTGTGTAATTCTAGTAACACCTGCTTTCCTCAGTGCCTTTTTCCTCCTTTTAGTTCTGCCTAACCAAGAGAGTAAGAGCAGTGAAAGCTCCAGCTATGGCAAGCACATCATCAAAGGAATTGTTAATGAAATTGCAAGGTCAGACTGCAACCTCACTATTCCAATATAATGAAGTAAATAACCTTTGGAACCTGACAAAACTGAGTTGAAAGCAATGGAAACACAAAATACTTATTTTGCCTCTCTCTTTTTTTTTAAACTTCCATTTTTTTAGTGGATAAAGCTGATCTTGTGAAATCTGTGCGAGTTTTAGCATCCTTTTCAGAAGAATTTGGAGTTTAGGTCATGAAGGCTCCAATTCTCAGCAAAATTTGGCAAAAGCAGGCAGACTAACATGGAATTTGTATCAGGGGCCTCAGTTAAGAGTTTCAGGAAGTTGAACTGAACCAGCTTTGGTCTGACCAAAAGTAAAGTTGTAGCAGTAAAATTAGGCTAATAGATTCATCTCATATGGATGTTATTCTATATACATCTAGCAATTTCTCTAAGCAGTCTGAAAACCAAACTGTGTAAGACATTTTCATAGAAATCAACAGTCATACTGGAAAGATATACTGGCTCACACATACTCATGAAACAGCTATATTGGCACAAAAACCTGTCCCTAGATTACAATGTGTAAGAAGATGCTTTTTCAGTTCTCTACATCACTGACACTTCATAATTCTCAGTGGAAAGACTGAGAAAAAGCAATGTGTTGATTCCACACCACAGTGCTTAAGGCCACCCATCCAAAATCAAGCCCTTTCCCTGTAATTCAGAGTAAGGATGTAACCTAAGTCTCCTCCATCCTGCTCCACACTGCTTTCATTCTTGGGCAGATCACCAAGTCCTTCCTCCTGGAGCTGTCCTGTTTTATAAGATCAGTTGAGTGCTTGTGTATGTGGAAAGAAGGCAAATGGATTATTCATCTATAGCTTGCAAGGGTCACAGGGCTACACCAAAGAATTAGTACGCAGTGAAAGAGCTCCAGCACAGAAGAGGCACTCTGGGATAGCTGGTGGGCTGGGGGCTTGGCCAGTCCTCCATCAGTGTGTGGAATAATGGCCCAGATTGCCATTTAACAGGAATACAGGCTAATTTAGTGTGCTTCAGGAGGGTGGTTAAGATGTTTGAGACCATGAGATTCTTACGCTCTCTCTGGGGGTGGAGACCTGCTGAGCTGGCACATGGAAGAGATGAAGTAGGGAATCTTGTGAAGATAAGACAGTCTTGCCTAAAACAGCAAAAGCAAGCAGCTTTGACAGGGAGTTTGAAGGCCATAGTGTGCAAGCAAAGACCCTTTGCCTAATTAATGGCAAAAAAGAATGTTAAAAATATTAAAATGCACACTGTTAAATATGGTAACGAGCCTAACGGACTACATGCTGAACATATATGACTACATTACGCAGCTCTGCACCCAGATGTTGCTAGATGTCATCTGGAAGGCAGGGACAGGAGGAATTAGGATACAAAAATCATGTGGGGAATACCTGTCTGGGAGGAAGAAGACTGAAGGTCTAGCAGAGACGGCTGACAGCCTGTACTCCTCTTCCTCCACCTGAGACAGGGACGCCTTCTTGGTAGGAACTCCACCTTCACTATACAGTGTAATTTTTTGCTAGCTTTGCTACCATATATTAGCACTATTGCAAAGACTCGTGTCTAATGACCTCAGAATTATTAACTGGAGCTTGATTCTTGCACTTAGTGCATTTATCAACCGAGTCCATTGTATCTGTCGCTTTAACAAATTAAACCTATCTCTTTTTAACTCTTAAACCGTCTCAGTGCAAGTCCCTAGCAGGGCTCTGAAACAGGCAAACACTGACTTTGCAAATCTGCTTCAGTGCAAGTCCTTGAGGCTCTGGCAGGCAGATGTCAAACCCTTACTCTGAACACGACAGCACCACTGGTGTACTTGAGTTATGGGACACTGTGGAAGAACAGAGGTGGGAAGACCTGACTAATGCATTCATGCACCTACCCAGTGAAGACACTTGGTACTGTGTTATTACACAGACCACGGATTCCCTCTCTTCTTTTCATCTAAACTATTTGTTTTACTAAGGTTTTACTGGAACAGGTATTTTCACTTGAAAATACTCATTTTTGATGATCAAACGTTTTCTGATAAATAACTTCCCAGCATATTCTCCATCTCACTTTAGATGGATACGTGTCACATTCTGAACAGTCATTAAGCTTCCCAAACACCCTCAGATATTTTCCCATTTAAATGCTAACTAGAGGTGATTCTGCCTACTTAGAAAAGTCAGATGAAGTCACAGCCCAGATTACTATAACAGCAATAAAAGGGCAAGAAAATGAGGAGCTGTGCTATTAAACATGACAAAAATAATAAATGTTGTAGAGTTTGCAAATGGGCTGGGAAATATTTTGAAGTGCAAGCATTTTTCTTCCCAGTCTAGAACAGAGCTTGGTAATGAGAAGCAAGGTGCCAGAAGCAGACACGTTGCAGTAAGACATGCTGGAAGTGGTGGATCTTCCCTGCCTGCTTACTGCAGGTTAGGCAAAGACTGTAATGAAAGCTCTGCAGTGTACTCAGGCTGAAAAAACTACTCCCTACTAGAGGACAAAGCAGATTTCAAGGAGACACTGGCACTTTGCAAAGATGATACTGGAATTTTGCTATACCAATCACTTCTACAGGAATGGCTGAAAGTGGGTCTAAAGGTTTATTATAGGCAGGCTATAAAAATGCAGAGCTTTGTGGGAAAATCTTCCACTGTAGCTGCAAAATGTACCTGAAGTTGGGGGGAAAAAAAACCAAATCTTTTAAAAACAGAATGAAAAAGTTGGGTTTTGGTTTTTGGGAGTTATATCTATTTTTACCAAAAAAGAGAAGAATGAAGACCCCTCCATTTTAATACTGCCCTTGCTTAGGTACATCCTCATGGTTTAGGTTTACCCTCCCAGGACAAGCCTGCTTGCTGGTAGCTGATCAAGGACTGTTTACGTCCTGGCCTCACTGTGAGTTACGCCGAGCTAATCCACTTAGTGCACAGCTATCCATCTGCTGGCCCCAACCTGCCCCTGCATCTCTTCCTCAAAGGAAGAGACGAAACCTCGTTACACTTACTCAGGCTAAGCCCACAGTAATCACAGGAGCTCTGGTAAGCTGGGTGATATTTCCCTCCCTACACCTTAAAAATGTGAAGGGATACAGATGAGAAATGATGAGTACCCGAAGGTGAGTAGATATAACTCTTCTCTGATAATGTGCTCTCAGACTTCCACTGTGAGGACCACACCTTGAGCAGACAAAGTATCTCCTGCAGAGGCAGTTCACTCCCTGGATGGAGGAAAACAATATGCAAGATGCAAAATAAAGGTCAGACCATGTACCACATTTTTATCCATTTAAGTAACTTGGTAAAAAAAAAAAAAAACAAACCCAAACATTTAGCTGCAAAGGTGCAAATTTCTATGCAGACAAGCCCTACCACTGATAGAGTCAGCAAAGGAGGAGGAGCAGCCACTTGCACTGAAAATAACCATCACCTGCTCTCTTCACTGTTTTCCACAGTTACTTGCAACTAATTTGCTCAGAAACCACAATCACCCATCTTGTGATGGCAGACTTTAAATTGGCTTAAATGTTTACAGCGTTTAATGCAGCCACTCAAATGTTTCACTTTAGACAAGAAACGCAGGCAGGGTAAAAACTTTCCTCAGAAACAAGTCAAAGGCTGTGAACTGAACTCCAGGAAGACCCCTGAATGAAACCAACGCATAGCACCCAGGAGCAAAGCACGCATCACTGGCACTGCCCTCAGCAGCAGGCACACAATGCTGCAGCACACTCAGTTCTTAAAGAAAACCAAGACACAGCAGGCTTCAATTTTTCCTCCAAGAAAAGGAACGTGGAAAGAGTGAGAAATGGTACAGGCAGCTTCTCATACTCTGGGAAGTACTAGGGTGCTCTAATTCAGGTGCCATAACTTTGAAACACTGGAGCTTCAGCAGAGGAGAAGACAATGCAGTTTGTACAGCACTTCATTTTTAATTTGCTATCGTGCAATGGCTAGTTTATTCTAGAGTTTATGGCTTCTTACCTGGCTTCTCAGTCTCCACTCTCTTTTAATATGTATACACTCCCTGCTTTCCTGTTATCTACATCAGTTTTTGGAAAATTACATTACTATTCCATACATTTTGGTGTTTCCTACAAATATGATTGGTTTCTTCTTCCATAGATTTGATGAACGGTGGCTTTACAATCCATCTCCCCATAGCTATTCACATTAATGGGGTCCATCTGTACTCCCCACTTCTCTTGACATCGTTCTTACCTCCTAGATCGTGTCCCCTTTCCAGTTCTTAGAACTCTGGCTTCGTGCTGCAAACTTGAGTATTTGGTACAAAGTCAAAATATTTTCTTTTGTTGTTTAAGATTGACAGAGGAAGCCTTTTTTGGCTTTCTGCAGGAGCAGGGCTGTGCAGATAGATGTTCTGGAGCAGTGTGTTTCAAGACCATGAAGCTTTGCATGTGGCACTCTGAAATTTAACAGCCATCTTGCCTTGTGGCATCTTTGGACCCCTTCACCTCAACCCCTGTACTTATTTTAACTGAAAGAAGCTTCACTTCCTATTAACTTTGATCCACTTCATAACAAATCAGAATTAACGTAGGCTAAGGAAGCCAGAAAAAATCAGAAATGAATTTCCAGCATCTCGACATATAGCCTCTAGGGAAATTATTTGGCTTGGTCTCCAGGACTGCTCCAAGCTGCTAAGACTTCAGTGGACAAAATGTTGTGACCGTAACTAGAAAGAACCAACTGAAAGAACACAAATACCCTGCTATGATTTAGGTTTAAACAAGGACATAGACATTAGGAAAGGATTTGATTTGTGGTAAACATGAAAAGAAATAAAACTAAGAGTGTATGTTGCTATTTCACGACCCACTGTGCAAATGTTGCTGTAGGCACTCTGGGGTTTATTGCTCATTAGTAAATAATCAAGTTAAAAATAAGATGGTTGGGAAACTGCTGATTGATGAGGAATAAAATAATATGACATAAACATCTGTCTCCCAGTCCAATACGTGTAAGTAGAGGAAGGCATTGGTAAGGCACTCGAATGCTCAATGAACTGATGTGAGAGCGATTACACTGGGAACAGTGTAAAGCAACCGCAGCTGCCGTTCCCTTTCCACCAAGGGAATGCTGCAGAAATGTGGGTCCTCAGTGCTTACTTCCAGAGTGCCTTTAATCCCCAAAGACTTCTACATGGCATAAACTTCCTTTCCATATAAAACTCTGCTCCAAAGGCTTTCAGACTCTTACTTGCAGCATGAATCCTTCCTCTGCTGGAAAAAGCTTCCCCAGCTACAGACAGTAATAGCTGACGTGCTCTCTCACCCCATCCATCCCCAAATCTGCTTTGTCAAACACAGAGACAGACCTGAACAAGGAGCTTGCAAAGCTTTAAGCATTTAAGAAAAATATCCCACATATTCCCGCTTCATTAAGGAACCTCCCTGGCAGAGAAGGGGCAACAGAGAGACCCTTCCACTAAGGCATCTCCTTCAGTGGTTTCCTCTGCCAGGCTTCAAACCTACAGAATTAAAATCTCTACACATTTTATACTGAATCAATAATTCACTCAATTTCTATCCTCTATCTACTGAACTCAACTCGTAACCTCCAAAGGGGACAGAAATGCTTTTCCTCCCAGATGCCACCCACACCCTGCTCCTTTGCTCTACCTTCACGCAGTGGAGAAAGGTTGCATCTGCAACGACTGCCTCTGTGTATTGTTAAAACCATAATGATCACACACAAATACAAAACAGCCTCACCTTTTTCCCCAATTAAATATCAAAATACTGAGGGGGTATCTAGCACTGCCAAACAGCCTGACCTCAGAGCTCAAACAGTAGTTTGTGCTTTCCATATTTTATGAAATAAATATGAGTAAAGCAACAAAGCTGAATAAATGCATCCTATAACAGATGCAAATAATTTTCAAGATTTTTAACATTTACTGCCTATTGTAATAGATGTATTCAGACTTTTAACAGGCTGATTTCAGCCAGAGTGACAAGTGAGAAGATACTTATTACTTATTTTATATTTAAAAGGATCTACCTTCATTCCCTGGCCACACTACTAAAAATGAAACTCTTTGTTTATGAAAGAGTTAGAGAAAAAATGTTGCTAGATACTAGCAAAAATATTAAAACTAGACTCGAAAAGAAGAACCTTGATTTTGATTTTATGTTTTAGTTAGACAACAGGCAAAGGAATAAAACAGAAGCAATATTTTCAGAAATCAGTCAGAGTATAATGCCATACCATACAAAAGTCCACCTGAAAAATAAATGCATACACACTGAAAACTGTCTTAAAAGAATATAAATGAAGATAGATAACAGATAGTAAGTGAAAACAGTATGAAGTAAGGACAAAGAAACAAAACTTGAGAATAGCATTGATGAATAGCGTTGACTTATATAACATCCCCATTTACAAATTCAAAACAATACACCACTTTCTAATTTGACATATTAAATTGGGACTAGGAAAAAGGAGTGAAAAGAATGGGTAGAAAACAGCACCTAGGCAGAACACAAGAGACAAACATCTAAGAGAAATATGCATGACTGGTAGAAGAATAGAGATAGAGACGGCAAACCCAGGAATGAACACAGAGGCAGGCAGAGGACAGCAAAGTAAGATGGATTTGTGATGGAACATGGCTGCAGCAAAGGCACAGCAAGCATGTCAGCTCACACAGAGAAAACCCCACATCTGATCAGACCTCCCCAAACGGCTGCTCCCCCACCCGCTGTTCAGTTTGCCTTCTGTAGGCACCACCACAAGAACATGTTTCAGGATCCACCACACACAGCGAACAGCAGGTCTCTGGTTTTTGACATGGTCACTGTCAGCACCAGCACCTCCTGTTTCCCACATATCCAAGAGCTCTGTGGTGGGCTAGACTTGGCTAACAGCCAAATGCCCATCCAGATACTCCCCTCTCAGCAGGACAGGGGAACAAATTAGGATGAGAAAGTTCATGGGTCAAGATAATGATGTGGTCCCAACTGTTACAGCTCACTGCCAGGCCCAGAGCCTTGGCTGACTGTGGCCAAGACAGCCACATGGGCAAGGATTGGCAGAAGTACCATCTTGACTGTTGCCTTTTCCAGAGGAAAAGCAGCATAGCTGAGACAGTGTCAGCTCATCCAAAGGGCTCCTCTGAGCACACCTGTTGCAGAGACAAGATTATTTTTTGCCATTGTGGTGTCCTGCAGTGCATGTTACTGGAACTGGAAGTGATGAGTTTGGTCAAAAGTGATGAGTTAGTCAAAGAAGTACCATGACATCACTGAGAAACAACATGAGCAGTAATTAAGGTTTTAGGTCCATGGGCATACTTGATCAATGGTAGCATAAGCACTGACACAAGCACTGCATGATGTTCATGTCATCTCCATTATGCAGACAAAAGGGCACAGTGGTCCTTCCCAGGCAGACTTAAAGGGCTCAGCAGGACATTCTCCCCTCAGAAGGCTTCATACTACATTTGTAGTGGAGATGTCCAGCCAAGCAGACCAAGCTAGATCTAATCTAAAGCAACCTTCCCCAGAGATACATAATGAAGATAGGATGAGCAATATGTAATGTAGTCACAGCTGATGAAAACACCATCAATTACATAATTTAAATTGCTTCAGAATATTTGCTGGGAAGTAATGTTGCATAAAGAGGGGAATTGAAGAGATGACCTGAAAAGTTTCTTTTTCAGTTTTCACCAGTCAATAGGCAAATTGTCTGGGACCTCTGCTGTAGCCAAGAACATCTGGAGGAAAAGTACATATGACTCACATCCACACTGTAGAAAATCCAACTAGAAGATCCCAATAATTAGAAATAATAAAATTCTTGAACAGCTAAAATGTACACTGCATTCAAATAAAAGAGATGCTAACTATACCACATCTCTGTACAAGCTGCTGACTCAAGATGTGATCCGTTCAAGAATACCTTGGGAAGCTGAATCTCTTGTCACTTCTGAAAAAAAACAAAATACCACAAAAAGTCTTCAAGAGCTATACAAGGAAAATTCCTCCTGCTCATACTGAAGGCATGGAAGTTCTTCCTTCACCTTTCCCACTGGGAGGTTTCTATACCTTTAAACTTTTCTTATATGTATGAAACTTTGTCTACATTTGCCAAAAGTGTAGTATTTTGTGGATTTAAAAGTGTCTTGGCCCCACTAGATAGGTTCTTGTAATGGTTGCATCCTGATGTTTTAATGATCACTTCCTTTCATGATTCACTGTTTCCACATTTTATACTGCTGAATTTGGTTGTTACAGTTGTTCTACTTTCTTACATTTCTTTCTTTCTTTTAGTTGTTCTTAGTGTGAACAACGTAGGTTTTTTTTTCCTGTTCCACACTTTATCATACAGACAAAGGAAATCTATCTGTGTCTGAGATTATCTTCTCAAGGTCAGTTTCCAACTTCTACTGTTGTCAGTCAGCCCAGAATGCACTTATGTGCAATGCTTAACTTTAAGCATGATAATCATCCCACTGTAATTTCCATAATGAACTCAGAGTAAAAACTCTCTCACCAGCTGCCTCAAAATTAAGAGACATGGAAGGTCTCAAATCAGCTGCCCAAGTAGATCAGTTCATTACTACTGTCTTTAAAGGTCTATATTTATTAAAACAAAACCACTGCAGTCTTTGGAACCCTATTGTCAACATCTTTTCCTTCTGAGATTGTCATTTCCCTCTAGTGAATAAAGTCAAACCACCAGAAACTGAGCAGAGTTCTGATATTAGTGGTGGTTGTGCATATGCTTTGTATTAATAGAATCAGCTGCCCCGAGGAATTAGCCATCTATATTCATGAACTAAATGAAATAGTATTCATTGAGCAGCGGATGACAGCACAGCTGCACAACAGGCCAGTTCTTGTATTCAGGAAGAAATCTTTGCTTTCTGTTGCAGATCAAGGATATTCTCTATGGGCTCAGTAGTGTTCCACCCCAGACCCTTTCCTCCTTTCAGCAGTGCTTCAGTGTCCTTCTTCACATAACTGAGATTTTAACTATTATCACTAGATTGAAGTATGTTTCATGATGACACAAGAGAGTCCAAAAAGAATTTATTTAGGGAACGTGCATTAGTCACTAGTAAGGCAAAATGCAAATACCAAGTAGCCTTTGAAGTTGTATTAGATGTCTTTTGTACCTTAAATGCTATCTTTAAGCCAGCCTACTGTACCACGATCATATTATCAACAAGGGGTTCAACAGTTCTCCTCTCAGCTAAAAGGTTCAATGTCCATTTATAGATTCATTTGAATACAGTGAATACATTCAATACTCAAAGAAGGAGCAAAATAACAATGACTGTGTGCAGAACTGATTCGAGATGATAGAGAAAGGAAGCAGCACTGTATGGTCAGGTGCTAAGTTAAGTAAAATCTTCTATTAGCTCTCCTTTCAAGACATTTACTTCAATTTCTATCTTTGCACTACATCTTCTTCCCATTTTCAGTGACTCTACTGTGACATGTACGAAACAGTTTCTACTGCAAAAGGGGTTCAGAAGTTGCTTTCTCTTAATTCTGAATGTTCACTTCACGAGAAAACCTCACCACAGATTGGAGAGACCAAACAAAGGCAGAATAAGAGCAGACCTTTCATTTTCAACATAGAGAGATAGTTGTCTGATGTCACAGTTATGTGTGTAGCCTTGACAGAGGTACTTCATTTGAATGTAGTCATGTGGTGATTCTCTGAGACATGTGGCTCAAGAGATTTTCTTGGTCTGGATAAGCTCTAGGACTTGTTCTTCCCGTGGCTCCTCTGGTGCATCTCTTGGGAGCAGGCTCCTATCCTCCAATTACTTTGCAAAAGGTGAACCCACACTTTATTCAGTCCGCATCTTCAGGATTTGTTCTGCCCTCTTTTGCTCTCTACCCAACAATTCTGGTAAGGACACTCTTCTCCTTGAACATGAACATCTTTGTCTCTCTTGATTGACAGTATAATGCCTGTAGTGCCCTGTAAAATTCATTGCCTGCACAGACCTGGTGCAGGATACTGAAACACAGATCACTCTCTCACACTTCCCTTCCTGCTTGGGAGCATTGTACTGACAGATGGGAGCTACTCCTGTGTCTCCAAGTCATGGTGGACGCTGCTCCCATCTTCCAGCCAGGCCAGCACTCTGTTCCTTACCCTTTCTCCTCAACCTTGCCGAGGGAAAACATGCTCCTGTTTCATTCTCTCTTGCTCAAATCTTCCGAGCATTCTCTGGAAGTCTCTAGTGCTTGTATTCCCAGACACCGGTTCTCTTGTTCTGCACTAAATACTTACACTGCTCCCAACCCCCTTATTTGTGTATTCTCCTAATAGGCTGCTTAGTCATTAACATCATTAAGCTTAACATCTTGTCACTATTCCTCATCTGCCAGTACATGTGGAAGAACTGGCAGGCAATTCATACAGACCAAGGCACTCTGTGAAAAAGCAATTTCCAGAATTTGAGAATTTTGCACAGCTGGTATCTCAATGGTCATGGCTGCAAATGCACAGAGGGTGCAAGATGATAGAAAATAATTTCTGTGGCATTACTTCAAATTACTACCAAAGCCTTCTCTGCCCCCTCACCCCATGGAGACACTTTGTTCTGTTTCCACATCACACATTTTTTCTGCTTCTCTGGAGATAACATACACTCTTGGGTTTTTTTTTCCTTACTGAGTGTCAGCCTGGCAGCATACACATACTAATACAGAAATGAAGCATTTGCTGAGTAGTTTCACACAGTCTTAGAAACCAAGAAAATGAAGTAATTAGAGTTACCCCAAGAAAATTACTATCATGATCTTTTCAAACCCGGCACTGGTTTTAACCAAACTAGAATACAGTGAAACCCCCTGGCAACGACTGTGCCTACCAGGTAGGCAAGAAATACACCTTTCCACTCTGGATCCAGCTAACTTCACTCTCATTACAGTTTCCCATTCGATATCTAGAAAACTTTACATTATTCATTATTAAGGCGGGATGCAAATCAGTAACCTTAGGATGGGAAGTCACATATCCCATTTGTTACTCAGTTCTCCAGATAAGCACTTCTGCCTCAAAATCATGCATCAGTTTTGAACATGGAAGTCACAGCTGATGACAGGGAGAAACAGTGTTCACTGAAGTGTTGCTGATGCACTCCTGAGTCTGACTAATTACACACAATCAACTGATTCTCAAACATCAGGATGCCGAATGTTGCCTTAAATCACTCCTACTTGATGGGGAACTTTCCATTGCCTGAAGAGGTGAAAACAGTTGAGCTAGTAATGAAAATCAGATCCAACATTTTGAGAGCAATCTCTCGAAGGCAGCTACATAGAAACAAAGACCTTTAACACTTTTCCCCTCCTGCTGCACAGAAAATAACCTCAGCTAGTGTTTTTTCTTTGCTACAAAACTGAATAAATAGAAGATACCAAAAACTAAACACAAACTATTTAAATGTGTGCAGTAAGTGTATTGTTAAAACTCTTACTGACTCAATATGTATGGGAATACAGTGCCTGGAAAACAGCAGTTCTGGCTCTTCATCTAAGAAACCAAATTCCATATGAAATTCCATGCAGTATGGAACAGAATCACTAGACAACCCACCAGGAGCACAATCTAAAAGCAGCTGGTACCTTCACTTTGGATCCAACTAATTTCACCTTTATTTAGAGTTCCCCATTTGATATTTGAATTAGCTAAAATATTGCTGGTCAAGACACCTTGAAATGCCAGCCAAAACTAACACAAAGGAATCAGATAGTGGAGACTTTGTGTTTGTAAATCCCTGCAGATGTGCAACAGCTACAAAAATAGCCAGATGTCAAGGCTAAGGAACACAGTAGTGGATACAATAGACTAACATGAAACTATTGATTCCATGCTACCTACAACAGACTGTATCATCAACTCAGCTTCATTTCCAAAGCTAAAACTAAAAATTACTTAGGTGTTACAAATCCATGTAACTAGCAATTTGGCCTATGTCTGTCAATACAGTGTCAGTGCTGTGCCCTGACATCCAAACCGCATCCCCTGCTCTGCCACCCAGGTTCTGGTTGGGCTCCCTGACACGACCCTCATAACAGGATTTAGACATCTACAGTGGTACTTCTGAGCAGGTCAGCTCTCTATGCCTATGCCTTAATCAGGCCCTCAAAACACTAGTGTCTTCATATTTTATGTTGTTAACACGAAGCACCCTGTCGAATACTTGGCATCATACTGCAGAATTTTGTCTGGGCGAGTAACCTGACCACAATTTTTCAGAGTTATGACTGTTCATTCACTCATTTGTGCTCAACCTTTAATACAGCATTTTTTTTAAAACACTTCTTTTCATAACCACAGAGAGATGGGGAACAAAGAGCCCCTAAACCAAATCAAGCCAATCTGCTATCAGTTTGGTGAAACAAAGAAATGCATCCTTGGTCTAGAACCAAGACTGCATCATTTACTTGTTTCTAAAGAACAGCACCTGTATAAGATTATGGAGGATCTTTCAAAGCTGGCAATGAAGCCTGAAAAGGGTCAGAATTCAAGATACAGCCTGAACTGCAGTACTTAAGTTTCTTAATTTAAAGCATTGCTTTGCACTGTGGATCTCTTCAGTGTGTAACTCTCTCAACATCTGGTAAACAGAGTCGGGCACCAACATTACAGGTATGGATACTATTCTGGGGGCCTGGAAATACTATCACCAAGAACAAATGTTTGACAAGTACAATGCAAATGCACTGGCATCACCCATGCATGTGCAGGATTTCTTTTTTTTTTTTTTTCTGACTCACTCCCCTGAAATGAATCAAAGTACAGCACTGACTGCCAGTGCTCCAAGAAGCAGAGATGCCCCCTTGGAAAGCAGGCATCTATTGATGACAGGCTGTCATCTCATCTGATGTCAGGAATAAGTGTGCCTAAATAAACCCTGGAAAGTAAAACTTCTATGGTAGCTCCACATTGTTTTAACTGGAAATGGATCTGCAGCTTTGTATTTTAAAGGCCAAATACTTCTATTTCTTTGTTCCCTTTTCTTCTTTTTCCCCTTCCTTCCCTCTTTTCCAAATTAACATTTGAAACATTTGAGAATGCTAATTGAGTTTCACTTCATTCAGACAGGAAATAATGACCTCAAGCTAATAAGACAAGTTAATAGTCCCCTGCAGGTAAATTAACACAAGACCAAATGCTTGAAGACCTTGAGGATCACAACTGTTAAACTTAAGTATGCATTCAAAGTAATTCGGAGTATCTAACAAAGCAGGTCACAGAACATAAATCAGAGCTACTGAAAAAAAAAAAATTCTTCAAAAAACCAAGGCAACTGCAGAACACATTAAGTTAACTTTCTTTCAATATCTGCTATAAGACAGCCAACAGAAAGAAGATTTTAAGTAAATAAAAAAACACAAGCT
>NW_008611565.1:0-85640 GCF_000691845.1 Merops nubicus | reverse complement strand
GGGTAGGGAAAGGAGTGATCAATGAAGACACTAATTCATCTCAAAAATCAAACAAATGTGTTTCAGTAAACCATCTATCAGAGACAGCTGCCTTTCCATTGCAATAACACAGCATTTTCTTCTTGTAATCACTTTATAGGCTTCAAAATATAAATTTGATTGTATTATATCCATGAAGACAAAGTGTTTACAAAAATCGTAATGCTGTTTAAAGTCACAAAACAAACCTTGCACAGCCCATAAACTGAAAAGTGCTATAAAAGTGCTCAAAGCATAATAGTCACTCCACAAATCATCTTCATGTTAGGATGGACAAAAATGTATGACTGAAAAAAACTCTCAGAACACACTCTCTGGTTAAAACATAGCCATTGAAAAATAAATGGGTAACTTTGACAAACTACTCATTTAAACTCACATTTAAAGATATATTAAAATAACACAAATATGTTTTTAAAGTTAACATATGTTGCTGAATCATGTACAAATTAATAAATCATATAATGCTGATGAAAAAACCAGACAATTATGAGAAATTCAAAATTCAGGAGTTCAATATAGTTTCCTAGGTATCACTGTATCTATAATCCTTTAAGCTGCTAAATTAACTTAGTGTGTAGAATGGAGAAAAGCTGTTATTTACAATTTTCTAGTTTTTATTTGGAGCTTTTTCCTTAATTACTTTTGGTTTCAGCACAAGTAGCAGGTGTCAAGAGCTTATTTGCTTTGATTGCACAAGTTCATCTAAAGTTAAGACACTAACGCTGAATAGAGAATGCTGAAAAGCTGGTTTTCCTCTCCCAACACATGAATACAAATTATGTGGTGGGATGGAGAACCTTGTAAATACCAAACCTGAAGGATATGCAGTGGTATTCACGGGTGTGCAAGGATACAGGTAGGCAGCTGACAGACCTTCCAGATGCATCCCAGCAGGCTCTGAGCTGTAAAGCCATCGTGGTTCTTGGCTGGTTTGGTGCTTCAAGTCAGGGCAGACCCAAGAGAGGACAGAAAGGCTCTTGCAGGCTGGAGATGGCAGAGCCTGAGCTCTGCCTGCTAGGTTATTTTGTTACCTCTCATGACTATAACAACAACAAGGATACCTAAGATGTAAGATTTAGAGAACATTGCCTCATTTTAAGGACTGCAACCATAAACCTGACACTTCACCTGTTGGGACACACTGTATCTACATTGATAGCTGTGTAGATATCCAGAAAACCTAGTCCAGCAGTGGCTTGAGACAGTCCTGAAATTCAGTAGATCTGTTGCTTCCAAGTGAAAACCATACATTGAGAGAACTACTGGAATAAAATAAATGCAATCACTAAAAATCTGATTTAAAATTCTAGCTTTTTTTTTCAAGCACCCTTTTTCACCCAAACAGGAATGGAAAAATCATGATTGAAACAATAGGCAAATATGGAATATATCAAACAATGTTTTCTGCATAATGAAAATGAAACAGAATAATTTGAGCTTGCTAATAATTAAACCACCTGAATTAATGATCTGCATAAACAGTATTCTGGGTTTGCAAAGAGAGGACTCAAAATTGAGTATGAAAGTTCATTTCAAATAGAAAAAAAATAGATATGACTGGTAACAGTTTTTCCCGTTCTTTGATCTTTCTTCTGGAAACAAATAGAAAGGACAATTAAAACGAACCACTTAAAGCATACTTGCTTATCACTACTGTCATTACATTAAGCTATCATTAAAGACTTTAAATCTTTTCTGTTTAAGCCAGCTTACCCTTCTCATTGTGCTGCTGTTTCCTGCATGGCTCAGTTTTGTTTTGCAATGATTTTGGGTTTTGGTTGTTTCTGAATACTATGAAAAGAAGTTCCTGAAGAAGTTTCTATACAGTTTTGTCTGTAGTGGTTACATGGATCAGAGCAGTACTTTCCCAAACAATGCAGGTATTATCTGAACAAAGGTTTGCAATCAAAAGGCTGTATCATCCAGCTTTTGAGTGGTCCCTGGGGAACCTGAAATGGTTTCCAGCAGCTTCATGCAAGTACACACAGGTCACAGCCAGAGTAACAGGCCCAAAGTAAAGAGAAAAAGGCACTCCAAAAAAGAGCTGGTATCTCAACATTTTGTGGCTATTGCTTCAACTGAATGTGAAAAGCACACAAAATGCCTCCCACACCACTGGAGTAGCACTGGTGCTAGTCCATGCATTATTCCACCTCTGAATAGTTGCCTTCTCCTCCCATCCTTTAATTCTCTTTCTCCACAAAAATAAATCCCTGGACTCCTGTGCAGCATCCCACTATCTGTTGTTTTGAAATTAAAGATTTCAGAGCTTTTACAAGAAGTACTGTGGTTGACACCAGTTCTTAGTACCAGCAGGGGTGAAAGTGTATACTGACCAAAGAACAATCAGTTAGTTAGACCTTAGCAGGAGTAACACAGACCAACCTAATTAGACTTCTTTTCTACTAAATGGATATACTGATTAACTTTCAATTGGTTAAGTAAGCTACCTTATTAAGACCTGCTCGTAGTACTTGGAGCATGTCTCACTCACCTCACAAAGGAGGCCAGCATCATCCCCAAATCTGGTGAAACCTAAATCAGGTTTCTCAGACTTTGTGGCATTGCCTTGAATTCTACTGAATTCCATGTTGTTCCCTAAAAATGAATGTTAAAAAGGCCTGTGTATTATTTACAATACGTTTTACTGTGATGTACAGCACACTTTCTAGAAGCACCCTTGTTCATAAATAGAGCACACTAGAAAACCTCAGTTTCATTACTGTAACTTGTACACAATTCAATTCCAGACATGGCATTCCAATGAGCCTTAATTCTTCACCCTGAGGTATCACAGCCAGAGATACTATGATTTACTGATTTATGCCAAAGTAGTGCAGGTGCAGCAATGCCTTGTTTAGGAAGAAAGAAGACAAAATAGTACAGCATTTCCATACGAAGTTCTGAGGAATTATGCATGACTCAAACCTAATTTAATACAGGTTCATATTGTCCTTGTTTAGATGCACATATGTAATAGGCAAATTTAATAATATCAGAGATCTGCTCACAGACTTTCAATGCTCTGCGGGCTCAGGCAACCTGAAAAAATCATAAAGCTGTGGGAAAATATTAGACATTGTTACAAGTAAAATCTTACATGACAATGACAGAAACAAGGTAGCAAAAAAGACATTTAATTTTATTATTTCTTTATATAGTTTTTCAGTTTGTCTTTTGCTGTTACAAATATTCACAGGAGAGCAGAAAAAATTATAAAAATGGTAAAAGGACTTTTTGTTTGCTAAAAAAAAGAATAAATATAATTTGTCTTCTTGCTGTGAGCTCTCACCTTCTTCCTACTACCAGCAGCTTTGGCTACCCATTTTTTAAACTATTTGTTTGTTTTTTAACCCTTCTCCTTATTTTCCTCCATTCTTCTTAGACTTGGGAGGAAATCAGCATGGAAATTACCAGCTCCTGTTCTCTTTTGCTTTCCTCTTTAATAGCAAGTCTTCTGTTGTGATACACATGCGTTACTAAATAAGATTACTTTAATCTTGACTTTATAAAAACTGACTTCTGTTTTTAGTGTTTATGCCTCTACCTGCATTCTTTCCTTTCACTCATGTGTTGCCTAGTTAAAATTGCCTGAATTTGGGCCAGTTTGTACATTGCTGTATAGCGCATGCCTGACTGAGGCCTTAAATTTTGACTATTTCCTGCAGAACTGAATAAAAAAATTCACACTAGGAGCTGTATTGGTTAAAAATTTATCCTGCTGCCACACAGATGACAAGTCTAGGGACCAGACGCACCGTGCTTTCCCTGTGGGTCTGCAAACACGTTTTGCCCAGTGGCAGTGAGGGCCCCCCTAAAAATTCTCAGGAGATTTTGAGAAAGTCAGTGGTTCTTGGTAACCTTTTGGGTTTTAAGCCTCAGTGGAGCAAGGCCTGCAAAGGGAATCAAGGTAGCACTGAGACACTTGGGAACAGAAGGCACACAACACTCTGGATCCCTGAGGCATCGTTCTGCACCGCCACCAACCAACTTCCCACACAACTGGCCACCGCCTCTCTGGAGTCTACCTCCAGCATGAAAGGACAAGGCCTACAGAAGGCAAATATCCTTCACCTAGCTTGTTTTCAAGCTGGCTGACTGAAAACCAAGCAGACAACACTCCTTAATTTTTTTATACATACAGTTGGCATATAAGAGTTTGCCTTTTGTCTCTCACTAACATGACATTGTCACTACTAGTGATCATCAGCACTTACTTGAAGACCTGAACTTTCATCACGTACCAGAAATACATTAATTCCTGTTTTTACATCAGTTTTTACATATACTGCCTTTCAGCTTTAGGAAAGCAAATAACAATAATCTTAAGAAATACAAGGGCTGAATCCAACTCACAATAATTCCTTGCCTAATTCAGTCATGTGGACCAGAGCAGGGAAGTAGGGAGCAACCTGTCTGCCCACCACACTTATATTTCTTCTCTGGAGCAAGTCAGTTCCTCTGAAAGTCCACAGATCTGGACTATGTTCTTGTTGCTATTAACTCACACAGAACTTGTGCACTTCCAGAGGGAGTTTAAGCCTGCTCAAATTGTCCACCTATTTCTGTCCTGGTTTGAATAGGACACGATTCATTTTCACCAGACATTGGGAGGGTCCCTCAGCCTGGAGAGACAACCAAACCAGCTGCTAGGTTATTCGATACCATGCTGACATCATGCCCATGACATAAGGGCCAGGCTAGTTGTGTCTTGTGGTCCAGTGGTCTGGGGTCACAACACCATTTTCCTTAGGAGCTGATGTGGTCTGTTTCTTTGCATCACTTGTTTTCTATATATTGTTATTACTGTTGTTTATTTTTGCTTCTGCATTGTATTAAATTCTCCTTATGTCAGGACATCGGGTTTTGTATTTTTCTCCCTTTTCTCCTGCCCTTGTGGAGGCTGAGGGGGCAGTGAGCAAGCAGCCATGTGTTGTTCAGCTCCTGGCTGGGTCTAAGCCATGACAATTTCCTTCAAAGGGAGAGAACAGCATAGCACCTGGAAATGAGAGGCACCTTCAGTCAACCAGGTCCAAGACTGGATTCTGCTTTTAACAGTAACGGTGTAATTTACATTGGTATTCTGGGGATCCCTGAGCTGGGAAGATCAGTTCAGCATCCTCCTCACCCATTAAACCAGCTTTCTTTTTACCTGCACTTTTCCTGGTCCCACTTTCCACAGCACAAAAGGTGGAAGCTCTTGCTGAGGACAGCTCAAGACTTAATAATCAGGCAAAATTCCCTTACCAGAAAGTTATGTCATCCTTCTCCAGGTTGATCATCAACCAGAACCTGTGTCCCCAAATCCCTGGCTGACAGCTCTAACCATGAACAATAATGTAAAAGTGCCTACCATCAGAATACATTTCACACCTGTCCATATCTTCTTTTCTGGCCATCTCTTGAAGACTTAAACACCACTTTACTAAATTCATCTGATGCACCTACAGAACTTGATTCTTCCCAGGCCACTGAATTTAAGCATTTAGACACCTCAGTGAGTAAGTAATGAGTTAAAGAATGTAATTAGGCAGCCCTTGAAAGTCATCAGACTAGGTGTCCCTCTGGGCTTAAACTCCAGGTATCAAAGTCTTAACACTGTAGGATTTAAGAGTCTAATCTCACACTCATCCATTGTCATCTATAAATCACAGGCAACACAAATAGCTCACAATCCAGGCCACAGCTGAATTTCCACAAAAGCAGAGATGATCTGAAATCTATGGCTTCAAACTGCCTATGTAGCCCTGAACTACCTGTATATATAAAACGTGGCAAATAAAATCAATAAGTAACTCAAAAGGTCACCTAGCCATGCGCATGCATGAATGCCTTTCTGACAGATATTCTTAAAAACCTTCAGCACTGCCTATGGAAATCATGATGTCATCTCATGCATTCCAGTGTTTCATTACCCTCACCATTAAAAGATATTCCTAATATGTGAGCTATATCTTTTTTTTAACAAACTTTGTAATTTTGCTACCCTGTACCCTTCTCTATGCAGCAGCATCTATATATAAGGATTACATTTTAATACTAAAATTTCCTAATTCATTGAACAGCTCTTCTTAAGTTTCCGAAGTATCACTGATGCCAAAATTATAAATCTCTGCTTCATAAAGTGTAATAGCTGCTTCATTAACTCAGACAGAGTAATTACAGTCATTTGAACAAGCCTGAATTACACCCATCCAACTAAGCATACCAGCATGAGCCAAAAAGTTCTCAAATGCAATTAGCTGTTATTTTCTATACCTGAAAGTATTGTGACCATACTGAAGGGCTGAAGCTCAGTTCTCCAGACCAGGAACCACACTATAAAAAGTACTCCAGAATATGGCAGCCTCTTGGAATAGACCAAAGGGCCAGGGTGGTGGGAGCTCTCACCCACAGGACACTTTGTCCTGAATTAAAACTGGAGATCAGGAATGGCAACCTGCCACCTTCCCTATGCTGAAATTAATATTAAACAATTGTGCAAAAGGCAATACTTTCAGGAGAGAAACATTCTCTACTGTAACCTGTGGGAAGGCATGCAAGATGCAAAAATCCTGTTTCCTTTTATTAGCATGAATCCTTAATTCTTCAGGGCTTCTGATCATTACATTGTAACATTTATTTTAAACTAATGGAACATACCTTATATAAAAAAAGCACAGCTCTGTATCTTGCATCTTGAATGCACCTGTCTTAAATTGAAAACAAAGACAAACCAAAACATGCAGTACAGAAGGACTGCCTATAAATTTAATCAACTCTGACCCTTTGCTACCCACTTTCCAATGGCTAGGGAAAAAGGAATTGAGCTGTAAAATTTGTTCTGGGCAGGAACTTGGCATCTGCTATCAAGTCAGAGTCCAGAGTAAATTAGCATCACAAATTTCAAATACACTGACTTAAGTCATCTAACTCCAAAACCACAGCTTTGAATTAAATCATCAGGGACTAAATCCTGGCAGGCAGTCACACCCGTGCATGGGGCAGGAGGGATTCTGGCAAAGAGAGAAGAGGGGGCAGGGAAGTCCTGAATAATTTTGCCCTGGTAGGGCGATGAGCTGTTTGACACCTGTTTTCCAGTGCTAGTAGTAGATGTAAATACCTGTTAATCCATTCCTGTGTCTCCCTCACGAAGTACTATTTAATCAAATGCCACCAAGTACTGCATTCTTTGATCCCATCCTTTTTGTCTAAGAATTGTCTCAGATTTCATGCTAGTGGAAAGCCTTTTGACTATTCTCTAGAAAAGTTATTTTCATTTTTAATTAGGACTCACCAGCAAACAGTGATCGTGTTCTCTCTCAAGCAGCTCCCAGCTTTAGAAGATATGCTCAAGGTAAAACTGAGTGAACTCCCTACTCTCTAAAAAAAAAAGCATAAGCAACTCAAAGAACGAGAAGCAGAACTTCAGAAGGAAAACCCTGCAGTCCAGAGAACCCCAAGGATGATTATACTCTTGAAATAGTAGGATTGGAAAGGGTAGATTCTTCATCTTTGCTAGATGAATCTTACCATAAACAAGCATCAAAATGGGGAGAGATGCTGATAAACCTCATTAAAAATTTACCAAAAAAGAAAGAAAATTTTATTTTTGCTTAAAAAGAAAATATCTGCTAAAGTAACAAAGTAAGTTTCCTAACATTTTAAGATGGAAGCATTCACAGAATTTACAGTAACAAGGAGAAGGTGAAACACCTTCTCATCAGTATTCTTCACTGCTTTGTTATCTGAAATGCTCTTTTCAAAACACTTCTATCAGTCATCAGAGATTATACCCTTTAGGGGAGAAGAGAATTAATGTGGCATTTGCCTTACCTCTCTTCAAGCTAATTCATGCTAGCACAGTTTTGATGTCTTCTGTGTTAACTTGTACACCTGCTCTTGGCTTGGTATCAGAAGAAAACACTGCGAGTTTCTACACAGTGGAAAATATTTTGGTTTCTGTATTTTTCAAGAAGCAGTCAGAAGCATTGAATCAAACCTGTAAAAAGGTTGGGATTTCCAGAATGGGCCAAGTTCCTACATGACTCATGCCAGATCTGAAAGACTGCACAGTGCTCAACCACTCAGAAAAGGATCCACCAGTGGATGAAGTGCTCAGTCTATGGTTTGGCTCATAATATTAGATGTTATTTTGGTAGAAGAGTTTGCAGAATAGTTTCTTCACCTATTTTGAGAGTTGCTACCTTCCCGAGAATGTATGTGCAACTGAAACTATTTTGGCAGAATAATTAATAGTTGAGATTTCCAGACACCTTGCTTCCCCTGTACAACACCGTTTCCAGACATGAAGAAACATGAGAGCAGTTTGAAGAAAGTTGTACTACCTACAGTATCTTTCTACTGCCTGTCTGTCCTGGGGAAGAAGTCACTCTGTCTTTTGGAAGAATAGTTTGTAAGATGAGTCAAGGATCAAAGCAGGACTTGGAGAAGGCAATTGCATCCAGGGGAAAGATGCAATGCTTTACTTATAATTGGATAGCCACTCCAAACATGTTTTTAAGTTCCAGCCAGCTCTTGCCATTTGTATATGTTTTAAGTGCAGTGATTTCAAAGACATTTCACTATGTGGTGCCTATTTTGCAAAGCAAATACCAACACATAATTATCTCCCATAATTATTTAAAATAGTTCTCAAACAATTTCTTTTCTAAATTACATTACTGTGCAACTGGAATCATTACAAATGATCATATTGTTTAATTAGCCAGTTTCTCCTAAGTTCTTACAATTCAGATTTTTAATTAACATTTCATTGCTCTTAAACTGAGTGTAATTACTAACAGCTCACATGAAATCCAAACTAAAATTGAATCTTTTAATAAACAGCTATTCTGAAAACTATTAGGAAATGCAATGTTTAATAATTAAGCATTTCTTGTTTAATAATTAAGCACTTATTTGGCTAAAGTTCTTACCTATTCCAAAGTAAGAACTAGTTCAACAGTGGAACAGCACAACCCTTCTGTGCACAAAAAGCAAACATGAAAAGGAAGTTGCTGTATGCATCAGAAATCAGCTTCAATCTCCATTTCAGAAACTGAAGTAACTGCATAGAAAAAAGAGGATGTGGCATCTCATGTAAAAACCAACCAACCAACCAACCAACCATGTTCTCACTTGCAGATTCTGGAAGAGGTGGAAGGCAGAGTTTTGACTGTGTGGAAGATAGAGGTCATGAAGAACACTGCTAAAGCCACGGTGGGCAGCTACTATTTTGGTAGAAGGCGAGGGATTGACTTCTACAACCAGTGGAAATGCTTAGGGGACAACCCAAGCTTTGGGAGGTATAACAGGAGACCGTTCCTAGAGATGAAGGAAGCTACTAGAGAAGCAAATTATTTCAGATTTGATAGATGTTAATGGGAAGCAACTGGGAAAAGTAAGGGGAAGTAAGCTTAGTTAGGCTGAGAATGAAGCAAACAAACCTATTTTAAGGAAAGGAATTGGTAAGAAAGGCAACTGTCTTGAAAAGTGGAAATCAACTTACCCAGGGAATAGACTGAAAGTGTCTCCTGAGAGAGAAGCATAAAGGATGGAAGTGTTCTGCAGAGCTAAAAGAGTCTTCCGAAATACAACAGCAATGAACTGTGTTATTGCAGAGGAAGGGGACAGAGAACAGTGATAAAACAATATGACTGCATTTAGAGCTCTTCAGTGACCTCAGAATAAAAAGAAACCCCAAACTATATAGAAAGCTTAAAAATAGGACACTTATTTAAGAACAAGAACAGAGGAACAGCACCAGCAAGTAGAAGTAATACCAGAAAGGATATGGCACAGGACAAGTTATAGTTTGTAAGGGACATGAGAGGCAACAAAAAGGGCTAATAATTAGAAGAAATAGACAGGGAAATGGAGTTTATTGCTGTAATGGGAAAAGAGAGCATATTCTGGATGATGCAGGGAAGTCTTAAGTATTCAATGCCTACCTTCTTTCAGTCACATATTCTCCCCCACCCCAAATTAACTAACCCAGCTTTGCCAGCTGAATAGGATCATGAACTACTACCTGGGAATTGCTGAGAAAGTCAGAGGTGTCTGAGTCAGGACAGCCTCCTATAAGTTGCCCCTTACACTCTCCCAGGAAGTAGCTGAAGATGTCTTGGAACATCTTTCTCAAAATATTGTTCAACAACTTCTATTTGTTTACAGGCAGAAGAAATGGACTGAAATTCCTTCTCTAACTAGTTCAGAGCAGGAATTTTTGCCCAAGTCTCCCTTAGTCTCTCCTTAGTAACCCTCCTGGAGCAGAATATTACAGAAAAGCCTAAAATAATGTCCTTAATGTTTTGCTGGAGCTGTGCCCTTTTGCACAGAAAGCTTTACCAGCAGATGAAACAGACAGCAAGAAGAAAAATACTCTAAACTTTAGGTGATTAGATTGCAGGCAACTGGGTCCTGGTGCTTGTCCCAGTGACAGTTCTTGTTATCCAAGGTGAAAGCATGTTGGTAGGAGAGGCAGAGGAAGAGATAGAGTGCTTAGATGTATTTCAGATTTGAAAGTTTGGGTTTCTGCCCCTGAGGTAGAGCGAGGAACTGAATAAAGTTCTCCCACATCAAGGGTGAATGCCCTTATCACCAAATTCATTATGGGATTAACAAATAAAACTTCTAATTAAGCCTTGGGTTTTTTCCAGCCACAATTATTTGATGAATTCGAATGCTTCTGAGACTTTAAATCACACTGTGGTTTAAACACTAAATTTGCTGTTTCTCAGTAAATAGAAACACACTCATACAGCCCTAATGATTATTGCCTGAAGGTGAACAGTGAAGGAAAGCAAAGTTATAATTAGCTGAGCCAGGATTAAACTTCCAGATGAAGTGTTCAGCTGGCAGTTATGGCCTTCATCTCTGCCATCCTCCTTCACTCTACCTTCTTCTAGTGGACAGTCTCTGCTGGTACTGCCAGCTGGGAAGGCTTCCCACGTGGCACGGCAGAGCTGCAGAGCTGCAGCAGCTACTTCATAATGCCATTTACATTGCATAAATGTGGAAAACTGGAGCCTATCTTTTGTAAGACATGCTTTTAAGCTCCGTGTGTTGCTACCACAGCTCTCACTCAGAGTTCTCACTTGCTTGTCCCCCTCTCATCTTTGCATCTGCAAAAATAACACCTAGTTATTTTTCAGTCTTCCTTATGTAAGGCATATGTAGAGCACTAATTGGCAGCAAAGGGTGAGATCAGTGTATTAGCTAATTCTTGAAAATAATTCCTCTTCATGCACCTGTTTTCTTGCTTTTATCAGGCTCACATCTGACTCAGCACTTTTGCTGTTATTTCAGGAGGAGCAACAGAATATCCAGGTGACAGTGGTACCATCCACATCACCTTCATATTCAGTGCTCACTGAGGAGGAGGCAAATGAAGCCAGTCTTTACCCTGAGAAAAGGTCTGGGGAAAGCAGAGTGGCTGCTCATCAGATTTGGACTTCCTCACCATTCCTCCTCACTGCAAACCATCGACATATTGCAGGGGATTGAGGCCAACTGTTCAAGAACTGCCAGTTTGTCTGTCCTTTTTCTGTGGCTATAAAATATATTATCAAAGCCATATCCTTTCCTTAGGAAGACTGGGAACTGATAGCTTTCTCATAGCTTCACATGAAGAAACCACTGCTATCAATCTATCCTTTTTATCTGCTAAATTTATGTTCTGCCAGGAATTTTGCATTTTCTGTGTATATTTAAAGCATATAATTTTAAATGTTTCTGTTGTCTACTAGCTATATATTTTGCTTTGTGTTTGAAAGTGAAACTGATGTTATCAAATCTCTTAATTTCCACTGTAGGACAAATCCATGTTTGTGCTAAGAGAAGTACAGTTCCTTCAGCAGCAGTCTAAGGTTCTAAATTCTTGCCTGTCATCTTGGGTAAGTGTGGAGTTGAGCTTCTCTAAAGAGCAGACTCAATATCCTTCAGGCCCCCAGTAGCCTCTTTCCAGCAGGAAAATGTCTTAACAAAGCACAAGCTGTGCTATTTGCTTCCAGTTCAAGCATTATGGGATGCATAATTTAAAAAAAGTTGCCTTTTACGCTCAGCAAAGCCATATGATGAGTCCTCCAAACAAGAAGGTATATATTGCTAGTTCCTGTGTCACAAATGGAACACAAAGATGACTATATGAACCTGCATGACCTAGTCTTATGTGACAAGGAACCAAGCAAGACCTGAGGGGCATGAATGACAACTCAGCAAATACCTCAAACTCATGGCAAACCCACAAGCTACGTTATGTGACTTGTAGCTCAATGTCACACAGCATGTGCTGGAAAAAGGAATTCAAACAGGAAGAGCGAACATCTGCTCCTAAGTGGAAAGAATGATTAATATCCACATAGGAATAGATGTATTTAAAGAATTCCTTATGGAATTTTAATATAGTTTAATTGTATTTGTTCAGGATAAGCAGCAGAATATTACAGGCACCCTGTGATTAATATCACCTACACAAAATGAAAAATTTGCAGCCAGCTGTAATACCAGTTAATACAATAGAGACAGCAATTTGTTTTAATGAATGTTACTCCCAGCTTTCAAATAGTTGAAGAACCCAAAAAACCCTCCCAAGATCCATACTGCCAAACTTCATTTTAGATGCTCAGAAAAGCACTCCGCAAAACAGTGGGGAAGAGGCAGGTGTCCCTCCAGGCTTCCAGAAGGAAATCCTCTGTGCCCAGCCTTAAGCCTTTTAGTTACCAGATATGTTTGCCTAACATATTTTAAAAGATTCTCCTCTAATCTCAGTAGTTAATGCTATATTATTAAATACTTTAATTGTGAAATAAGTACTTGTCAATCTTCCTTGCTTTCATTCTGGATGTAATCTCCCTTCCAGGCCTCTCTCACTAAAAATTAAAGCCTTGGTTTTAGAAGTTTTTAGAGGTTAGATTACTGGAGAGCTTCTGCACAGGAAAGGACCTACTACCAGTAACACAAGGAAAATATGGAAATGATACATAGAAAAGTTGTAAGGAAAACTATGGAAAACCTGATATGCTAGGGGAAAAAAAAACAACATTAGAATCAAAGAAATGTTTAGATCAAAGAAGACTTTTATGATCCAGTCCAACCATTAACCTAACACTACCAAGTTCCCCACTAAGCCATGCCCCTAAGCATCTCATCTACACATCTATTAAATACCTCCAGGGATGGGGACTCCACCACTTCCCTGGGCAGCCTGTTCCAGTGCTTGACAACCCTTTCAGTGAAGATACTTTTCCTAATATCCAAGCTAAACCTCCCCTGGAGCACCTTGACGCCACTTCTTCTTGTCCTATTGCTTGTTACTTGTGTGCACAGACCTAGCTCTAGCTCACTACAACCTCCTTTTAGGTAGTTTTAGAGAATGGTAAGGTCTCCCCTGAGCCTCTTTTCCTCCAGACTTAAAAACCCCAGTTCCCTCAGCTACTCTTCAGAAGATTTGTTCTCTAGATCCTTCACTAGCTTCACTGCCCTCCTTCAGAGATGCTCCAGCACCTCAATGTCCCTCTTGCACTGATGGGCCCAAAACTGCACACAATATTCAAGCTGTGGCCTCACCAGTGCAGAGTACAGGGGCACGATCACTTCCCCCATCCCGCTGGTCACGCTATTTCTGACAGAAGCCAGGATGCCATTGGCATTTTTTGGCCACCTGGGCACACTGCTCGCCCAGTTCAGATGGATGTCAATCAAAACCCCCAGGTCCGGGTCCTTTCCCCCAGGCAGTTTCCCAGCCACTCTTCCCCAAGCCTGGAGCATTGCCTGGGGTTGTTGTGACACAAGTAGAGGACCTAGTGCTTGGCCTTGTTAAATCTCATACCATTGGCCTTGGCCCATCAATCCAGCCTGTCGAGAAAAGCCTTCCTACCCTCAAGCATATCTATGCTCCCACCCAACTTCATGTCATCTGCAAACCTACTGAGGGTGCCCTCGATCCCCTTGTGCAGATCATTGATAAAGATATTAAACAGAAGTGGCCCCAATATTGAGCCCTGGGGAATAAGGGAACTCTCTTGATTCAGTATACATGGTTTTCTCTAATTTTATGTACATATCTGCAGAATACCTCAGTGAAGGAACACTTACTAAAGCTGAGAGACGCAGAGCAAGTAAGTACTCCTGACTGGCTTCAGTTATTGTAACCAAAAATAAACCAGAAAAAGTTACAGAAAAAATGTTTTTTAATTTCATCTTGACTCGGAAAGAAAATGAGGTTCATCTGCGTTGTTTCTAAAGTTCTTCCAAACAAAAAAGCTGAGTAAGAGTTATTATTAGCTACATAAATCTTGGAAATTTGTTGCAATGCAGACTGCGAGCACTAATGACTGTAGAGCAAAAATCACAATAAAAATTTAGGAATGACACAGTTTATCTACCTGAAACATTAACAAGCTGCCCAACACTCTTCCTAATGACTTCAACCTCCACCTGCCCAATCTGTTTTAGTTCCTTGTTCCCATCAACATGAGATCTTCATTTGACCTTCAGCCATGGTTTATCTCCTCTGCTCACAAAAGCCCATTCATCTTCAGCACATACACTGCTTCTCTCTCCAAAGCCTCTGGTGCTCCACTCTACATTTTCAGGCACTGCCCCTCCTTGCCCCTCTCCACTTAAATCCTAGCATCCAACTTGTATGTGATTTATAGTGCCTTATGACTCATGACTTTTTAGGAGAATTCAAGTCTTCTTTATGCCTCTGCTATGACAAAGCTGCTGAAACTACTCATGTTTCAGCCCTCTCTCTCTTGTTCCCCTTGTGTAGCCCATGCTGCCAGTCCCTTTGCCTGGATCATTCCAATATTTGCTTCCCCGGCACCTACTTTTACTCTACAAGGCACTTTTAGTGTACATGGCAAAGTATCCCTAGTGACATTCACCATCACTGATTCACCCACTCTTCCTTTAGATCAGCCATCCTCTGCTTCCTTTGGATATCTTCATTTTAACTTCAGTGATAGTCCCACGGAGCTTTTTTTTATGTCCAGGACTTGTTCCTCAATATCTCAAAGTATTTCCTGTCTCTACTTCTCTTTCTATACAGAAACTTGCTATTTTCTTTGAAAAAAACCAAATGAAAAATTTGGCCTTTCTCTTCCTTTCAGTCCTGCTTTCCATGGGGAGAAATAAGTCAGCCTAGCTCTGCCACGATCCCTATCTCTTGCTCTTATCAAACCTGTGCTTCCCATCTGTCTCATCAGCTGGGATTCATCTCACCTCACTCTTGACACATATACACCGTAGATGTCTACAATGCAGCCAGTTACACTTAGTTGGTCAATGTTTGCCTTTTCATCCACAGAGAAATATGTTCTCTTAGGCCACAATTCACCTCCCCCCAAGGCAACTTTTTTAAAAGAGGATAGACCAGTTGTGCCCCTCAAAATATCTGCCTCTCTGCATCATCTGTAACAGGAATCTCAACAAGTAACTCAGACAGATGTAGCTGGCTGAAGTTAAGCCACAGAACAACCCCCCACTCTGTGTCCCTACCTACCCTACAGCTGCCAGTGCAGGTTCAACATGACAAAGCACGCACGCCATGCCTCCTTTTGTTTCTTGGACCTGCAACTTGTACATAAGACTTAATTCTAACTTTTTTATTTTTTTAGATTCAGATCACTCAAGCCCTGCCCATGCTTTTGATATAATGCAAAAAAGCTCTTCAAATCTCCCATGGTTCTCCATTGACCTGAGTCTCAAAAAGCTAGTCAGATAGTACTCTGCTCTTGAGCAAAGGTCGCTGTTTATCATATTAACATTTACAGCAATACTGTATTTTTCTCTTCCTTATTCTCCTGAAATCAGTTATTCTTGCATCTCAAGCTTAGATCACAAATTCTTAGAGGCAGAGATAATATTTCTGTTTTGCATTTATCCAGTGCTTCTTACAATGGGGTACTGTAGCACAGCTATGCCTTTAAGGTATATATAAATAAATAACAAACACACTTAACACAATTATATTTTGGGTTTGCTTACAGCTAAGCAATTTTGCTTGGACATTATGTAAAAGGAAAATTAGACCTAGAATATGTAAATGCTTCAGTGAGACAGCCCCCCTCCCCATATTATTATGTATTACCATATAATAAGGAAATATTATAATATTTCCTTATATTGGAAGTGCCATCTAACAGATAAAAAAATAACAGAAAAACATCAGATTTACAAAAGGACCAAACAGCACAGATATAATTACAGCTACTTTATTTTAAATGTGTAGGACTCAGAACACTTCTGTACATTTGCTTTCCTGCCTTTTCCTGACTCTGCTTTAGTTTCCTCGTTCCGCAGTAGCTCACACACTTGATGGCCTTGACAGCACCAGAAAAATAAGGAGAGCCTATAGTCAGTGTTTGTCACAAATTCAGCCAGCCCTAGGACAAATACTACAAGAATGCCCTAGTTATTTTTATATTCTGCCACCGTAAGCCTTTCCAGGTTTTCCAAGGTAAGATTTTAAGAGCAATTCTTTCCATTTACAAGAGGTATTTAGCTATTCCCGTCTGTCAGTTACGAATCAGAAACTGCCTTCTTGAGCAGTTTCAAAAAAAGACTAGCAAGGTCACCACTGGAACCTGAAGTCTTTTAAGAGCTTTTAAGATATTTTACAGTTCTGTTTATAATGTCCTACAGGAATAGGAATTTTTTTCCCTTTAAAGCAAAATCATTATCTTAACATTGAAAATGCATGAAGATATGAATGGAGCACAAAACTTTTCACTACTTAGACTATGCATTACCACATGTAATTATATAGTTACTAGGTTTTATATGTATATCTACACATATACATATATATTTACACACACACAAGCAGGGCTCAGGCTCCTTTTCAGACCTTTAAATTGATTATTTTTTTCCTTTTCTTTAACTGTTGTTGATTGAAATCAATGTCTTAATGTTGCACAGCTTTGTCTTTTGATTACTGCATGTTATTAAGGCAACCAGTGGCATTAATTTTTCACAGAGCTATAAACCCCCACACAAAACAACACTTTGCAGTTCCTCATTTATTCCTGTAACATAAAATACAGCTGGAAGTTAACCCAGATTCCAGCAATGCAGTTCATATGCAGGTGACAGCCAGCCAGAGTCAAGGGAGTAAAGCTTTAACACACCCTGCTCAGAAAGCAAGAGAATCCTACGCCACTTACAGAAAATAAGGTTATTTAATTTATCCATCCATCTGCTTTTGTGTAAGAATGTTTCAAACAATGAACAGAACATTTTCTGAACCATAGAAGTGAAGCAGAACCACGATCTAGTTACTTGTTCTACCTGCTAATGGAGAAGTATCCACAGCCCTGGTCAGGCAGGAATGATACAAAAAGCAACCAGGACAAACAAGAATCTCTGTTTTGCTGTTCCTACAGGTACTTCTCCTGAAGCTTGATAGGAAAATGAGCATTTATGACACAGAAATTCTACAGTAGGAACAACAATTATGGTTACGTACACATTACAAACGCTACTGAATTATATGCAGCTTGCAAATAGTAGGAGAGTGCAAGTAGGCATTCTGCAGAATAACACACTTCTAAAAGTCTTCTAAATGCTGTTGTGTTGGAAACGAACTCTTCTTGTATAAGAAAAAGCCAACAACCATCAGGAGTTTTATACAGGTGCCGTGTGCAGGATTGAGCCACACTTTTCAGAGATGAACATTTCAGCTGAGAAAAACCAGTTCTATCCCATTGTGATTACTGTCAAGCTTTCCTTTGGGGTGGGGTTTTTGTTTCTGTGGCCAACAGGCACGTGACCTTGAGCAGCCATGGCTTCGCATTCAGTATTCTCTTCCACTTGTCTCTGTGCACCAACAGAGAACAAGAAACTCCTTATCTCCACCTCTTGGAGGCCAAATGCAATCAGATTCTCAAGCATCTGAGCAGCTGGTGATACCTGTATAGTCTCGCCTATATGTTGGGCCAAAATGAAATTAGAAGGCAAGGCTGCACAAGACAGACTATAGCATAATGTCAAAACTGACAAAACACTAAAAATGAGATGAAAGCAACAAAGACAGCTTCCACTGTTTGTAATGTCCATTTCTTACTCTGTCTTTTATTCCTTATCCAAGCCATTTTTTCCTTGATGCATCAAGAAATACCTGACCCTGAACACTTCTGCAATGGTACTTTATCAACCTTCAATCTTCCTAGAGCTCACTGCTAAAGTGGCTTCACCATTAACTGGCACATGCTCTGCTCTGTGACCCTAGGCTGAGCTGCCATAGGCGTAACTCTGTGCACACTGCATCCTCTTGACCAAACTTTTTGTATTGACAACAGAACAAAAAAAGAACCAAACAACAAAACAAACTCAAACATAAGCATTCAGAAGTCAACATGATTTTAAAGATGTTTTTGTGATATTATCTATGTCACATTCAGCAAGGGGAGATTTAGTTTCCTAAGATGTATAATATTTTTCTTGCATTTCCTCTTCCAGGTAGTTACTGAGCTCCTTTTAAGGACTTCTAACACTGAGAAAACTCAGGAAATAGAGTGCAATTCGCCCAACCTGCATTTCACAAACTTCAAAAGGAATAAAAACATTCTTAAAGCTGAAGAAATGACAACTTAATCCCACATCAGATAGCAGTAAACATAGCAAGAAGCCAAATTAAATACCATCTCTTTTTCTGTTTTTCTCCTTGGACTGCCACACACCAAACATTTCATGTGATGTATGAGGTTTCCAGGATAATAAAGCAGAAAGATACATTTGTATAATTCTTTTTGTATTTACAGCAAGACAAATTGTCTTGTTTTGAAAACACCAGGGCTGATTGGAGTTGTACAATAGGATATAAAATTGTCACTGCAGAAGTCTGTGTTTGCATATAGTCAAATATCACACTGACAGTACAACAGGAGTTGATTGCACTTTGAAAGAATTCTATCTATCTACCGATAGTTATTCAAAGTAAACTTGCAGAATGGTAGGAGTTGGATGGGACCTCTAGGGATCATCTAGTCCAATCCCCCTGTCAAAGCAGGTTCACCTAGGGCAGGTCACACAGGAACACATCCAGGAGAGTTTTGAGAAGTCTCCAGACAAGGAGATTCCACAGCCTCTCTGGGCAGCCTGTTCCAGGGCTCCGTCACCCTCACAGGAAAGTTTTTCCTTCTGTTTCAATGGAACTTCCTGTGCTTCAGTCTGTGTCTGTTGCCCCTTGTCCTATTGCTGGGCACCACTGAAAAGTGACTGTCCCCATCCCCTTGACACTGACCCTTCAATACCTATAAACATTGATAAGATTGCCTCTCAACCTTCTCTCCTGTAGGCTAAACAGCCCCAGGTCCCTCAGCTTCTCCTCGTAAGAGATGTTCCTGTCCCCTAATCATCTTTGTAGCCCTCCACAGGACTGTCTCCAGTAGTTTCCTGTCCATCTTGAATTGGGGAGCCCAGAAATGGACACAATACTCCTCAAACCTTATTTTATACTTCCAATCTTCTACTTTTACTTTGTTTAGAATGTGTACAGATTGATTTAAAATGCAAATGCAAATCTGGAAGAATACCAGAAAGTTATTTTTACCTATGTTGTGCTGGTGCTACTGAGATGCTTTGGTATTTACATAAAACATGTTTTCTGCTTGCAATTTTTCTTCTGTTTGTTCTGTGCAAAACTGAAGTTATAGCAGCCAATGTTTTCAATGGTTGTGCCTGAAATTATCCTTCCAGATTTAAGCTTATGGCCTCCATAAAAGCAAACATATTTTCAAAGACATTGAGAACCATCCTGTTTCCAATAAATAGTCATGATCTGAAAATCTTGCACCTTATTGACCTAATCAGACCAGTTGTTTAGACATGCCACAGTCGATGCAGACCACTGACACTCCAGCTGAGTCCCAGACAGTGTCCAGCATCCACATGGAGATACCTCTAGTGCATATCGAGTAACAACAGGACTAGGGGGAATGGGGCAAAGCTGGAAGTGGGCAGATTCAGGCTGGATGTGAGGAAGAAGTTCTTCCCCATGAGAGTGGTGAGACCCTGGAATGGGTTGCCCGGGGAGGGGGTTGAGGCCCCATCCCTGGGGTTCTTTAAGGTCAGGCTGGATGAGGCTCTGGGCAGCCTGATCTAGTGGGAGGTGTCCCTGCTCATGGCAGAGGGGTTGGAACTGGGTGACCCTTGTGGTCTCTTCCAACCCTGACAGATTCTGATCTGTTTTAGCAGAGGACTTTAGAGCCCTAATGGCTCAATGGTTGGACTTGATGATCTTGGAGGTCCCTTCCAACCTAAAGGATTCTATGATTCACAAGGTCTCCCCCAGACCCTGAGGTCTGGGACCCTGCATCAGTGTGCAAATATTGGTGCCTTCTGGCAATTGTAAGCAGCAGCCAGGACTCAGGTTTTGAGTGGGACCAGTTTACTTCACAGAACAGCACAAGGACACAGGTATGGGTCAGACCAAAGGGTCCACAGAGCTCAGTATCACGAGGCCACAAATCTAAAAGTTTAAGTGTAAGCACAGAGAGACTCCTAGCATGCGCCAACTTTTGGTTCATGCACTTTCTAATCCAGAGGTGCCAACTTTTGACTTCAGTGGATTTTTTCCTTCATCAGTTTGTTCAATGCCTTTTTGAACCTCCAAAAACTTACAACATCCATTTATTGTCCCCCAAGGGGAAAAAATTCTAAGTTCAAATAAACATTGTTTGCAGAAGCATTTCTCTTTCAGAGTTCTGCTCATTTTTGTCAACTGTCTCCAGAATTACAGCTATTGACAGTTTTCTTCTCTTATTAAAAATATACTCTAAACCACAAATATTACTAAAATACTAAAAAGTACTAAAAACCTCCTCCCTCCCTGAAGTGAGTCATGAAATCTCTGACACTGAGCAGCAGTTTATCACTCTTTGCCATTGCAGAGCAATATAAACCTAGGAGGAATAACTAGGAAAACTTCCCAGCCTGCTTGGTGAAGGCACAGAATGCTTTTCAACATTTCAGAATTCTATATGTACTCCATAAAGGAATGAGTAGACAACATTTTTAAAAAGGAGGGAGAGAGACACAGAGAGAGGGCAACACCAATTCAAGCCACAGGGAGCCAGCAGAGCAGACATATCTCAATTGAGGACAAAAGCATCGAGTTAATTTCTTAAAGTCATTAGAAATGCCGACAGATACAAGGGTTTTTTTCATCTCTTTGTGGTGAAAATATTGATCATCTTTGTATAAAGCTTTTGCTCTGAGAAAAACTAAAAGCAGGTAAGCTGTACTGCATGGCTATGAGGCTTGCATGCTTGAGAATGAAAACTGAGCTCAAGAGGGATGTGGTATATTTGCCACAATAGAGCCAGGAAGTCACAAGACAGAAAATCCTCACCTACTTGTTAATCTAATGGCAACCAGCAAAACACAGTGAAATCCAGGTCATTACAGGACTTCACATTTCCCTTAGCTGAATTTCACAAGGTTCCTGCCACCTCAATTCTCCAACCTGTCAGGGTTCCAATGGCAACCCAATCCTCTGGTGTATCAACCACTCGTCCCATTTTGTATCACCTGTAAACCTGCCAAGGGTGGACTCTGTCCCACCATCCAGGTCATTAACGAAGATGTTGAACAGCAGTGACCCCAGTATCAATCCCTAGGGCACACTCCCAGTTACTGGCCTCTAGCTGAACTTTGTGCAACTAATCACAACTTGTTGAGCTTAGCAGTTCAGACAGTTTCCAGTTTACCTCACCATCCACTTATCCACTAAGTCCCCAACAGACAATAATATAACTATTCTCTACTAAACTCAATCAAGCAGAAAAGTGGAGAACCTTTTGGTGCCCCGCACACCACTTTGTATGTCTTGTAGTTCAGTCCAGCTTCATTCACCTTCAGTGGCAAGCTGCCTGCTGTGAAGGGAACAGTGAGACACAGTGTCACAGGGTATGGTCAGTGGTTGTGCTTTACCAAAGGTACAGATTTCACTGGAGATGACACCATGTCATAGACACTACTCTTTCCTCAGCTGTTCACCCCTGCGTTTAAAGATAAGGTCCTAAAGTGGGAAGCATATGTCCCATGTACTACTGAGGCCTTTACCTGTAGCATATAACAAACCGCTCCCCTTAAGGAGTGAATCATTCTATGGCCACGTGGGTTTGCTGGGATGTGCTCGTCATCATGATGTCTGTCAGATGTTATGTTCTTTGCAACTCCACTAGGAGCAACATAGCTTATGGCAGGTTAAGAAAGAGAGTCATCACTGCTCAGCTGCTTTGCAGGAAGCATACCCATGACCATGGCCTCCCTGTGTCCCACTGTATGCCTTGTCCAAAATACTGATGTTTTTATAGAGCCTGACTGGACCATTGGTCACTCCCACCTAAAAGTTGAAGAGTCTTTCATGGGCCTAGGTTGAGTCTGACATCTGCCACTTAGAGCTCTGTTGAATATGTGGGATCCACATGGTGGGACAGGGTCCACAAAATGGCACATCAAACTGTCACCCACTTCACGGTGGAAAAACTACAGCACAAGCATTTTACATTTAGCCAGATAAATTCAAAGGCAACATGCAAGTGGGATCTAGAAGATCTTAATCTGTTTAGTGTGTCTATGCTTCAATTCTTTTCAGTATAAATGGGATTTCAGTTAAGAAAAACATCAATAGCAGCTCTGCCTTTGAGCCTTGTTCCTGAGGGCTAAGTGACCCTTTAGCCTGTTAATCCATAAATGGCTTGTTCCCCACTCTTTTCTGTTTCTCATTTCATACCTTTGATCCTCTCCAAATCTATTTTCTCCAGGCAGTTATGTCTGTGATTAATTTGGATATTTACACATTGCTGTGTGTGGAAGTCAAGTTTACTTACAATCATAAATGAACTAGGCTATAAATAAAGTCATCACTGCACAGTCTGATTTACAGAGCTACTTTTCTTCTCAGTTTTTTTTAAAAATAGGATGAAAAGGCATAGGGCTAATTTCACCTTGTATTGTTATTTGCAACCAGGCAAAATGAATATAAACCCACAGCTATTCTGTTACAATACGACTTCAAAACTTTCTCACCCACAATCTGGAGCAGCACACTTTACAGCTACAGTCTCATTATTAGTTCTTAAAGGTTAAGCAATCATTACATTTCTCTTTTAATAAAATCACATAAAATAATGTAAATTCTTAAACAAAATTATTTGTTACCTGGTTTCCAAGCTAAACAGTCAACAAATGCTGAGATCAGTACAAACATCTCTTTTCCTCATTATTCCAGTCCTAGAGAAATTATTGAAAAACTGCATGTTCACTTCTGTTTTGCCAAGGATCATTGAGAATTTCACAATATGTTCCAGAGCATCCCAGAGTAGCAAAGCTTCCCAAAATGTTTGCAGAGCATAAAGCAGTCTGGCAACAGACTGCTGGCTGCTGATCCAGCGTAAAAGTGAAACAGGTGAGAAAAGTGACTCAAAAATTTCAGAGCAGCTTGATGAGAGATGATTTTCAGAAGCTCATCCATTATTTTTTTTTTTTCATCTGTTAGGTGAGCTAATAATAGATATCATCTCCCTCTGAAAATCAAAGCTCAAAAATGCACAGAAAAAAATATTCAGATATGAAATGCTCACTGAGAAATGTACTAGGAGGAAGAAGCAACGGGAAAAATGATGTTCTGCTTTAAAAAAAGCTCTATGCTACCATCACATATGAAATTAATTCTTTGTAGTTGATTGAAAAATAGACAGGGTTGTGTAAAACTCTCATCCGAAACCAGAAACTAATCACTCTACATATTTGTCAAGTGGGGGACTTTTTTCTGTGTTTTCTTTTTGCCAACAGTGATGTAAGACGATATAGGTTCCACTGGTGGAGCACATGGGAGGAGGGTGTCAGCATCGCTATCTCTTCACAGGCTTGGTTCGGGAACTGCTGCAGAAAGTAGGAAGATTTGGTGGCACACCCTGAGCTTCCCTAGCAGAAATCAATGGCATGTCCTACATTGGGTTAGTGCAGGTAACAGATGTGTATCTGCCTTCACCAAGTGCTCTGGTGCATCTCCATAATGAAGCTAAAGGGCTGAAGAAACTTCTTATGTGGGAAGAAGAATGCAAAGCATGCTCATTGCAGAAATAATGCTTCATTCTTCCAAGTACCCAATTTAGAAAGGACTTATTCTACAGTCTTAGTGTCTACATTAAGACTACTGAGCCAACAATTCCAGCTCAGGGATCAGCACAACATTCAATGCTATTCCAGGGCCAAAGACATTGGAAAGTAATGAAAATACTCTTGTGCCAACATATCAATATCCAGCCATGGAACTGAACAGCTTTCCCTGCCAGTGGTAAAATACCTAAAGCCATTTAGCTCAGTCTAGCACTACTAAAATCTGCCAAAAAAACCTACTTGTGATAGATAAAATTATTTCTTTCAAAGTTTTTAATTATTATTTTTTTAAAGTGTTTCTCTAGAAAGTGTAACAGTTCATGGAACTGCCTGGAAAGTCAGTCCTCCAGTATTGCCAATGAGAATTAAATCTTGACACATCTAATTTTTACACACTGAACTATCCAATCATATCTACTCAAGAAACCCAAAGTAATATACTCACTACTAACTGCTCCTTCATATTCTTCTACTTTTTGCCTTTAGATACCATGGTAACAGAAACAGGAGTTGGAGCAGGTGACATTTTTCTTTTGTCCTACTCAGAGTTTTGTAGTGGTGTCTATTAAAAATACAGCTATCTTCTCACTGGACACAATCTAGAAGCTGAACGTGAGTAGTTGCATATAAACATGCACTCATCTTGCTTCAGTCAGGGTGACCACACAACATGGGAGAATAATACTTTGAAGACTTTCTTCATCCAACAAGGCTCTTCCAAGGAAGAAGGAAGGTGTTAATTTGAAAAGACAAAAGCACTTAAGAGGTAGTCCCTGTCATGTTAGTGTCACCAAGCAGGCTGCACTCTGTAGCTGTATCTAGCTCCTCAGCATACAGATACTATACCTGAAACTAAAACTGTAGGCCTCAAACAAAGAATGTAATTCTTGGACCTTTGCATTAAAGTGCACGAGTAGTGAATATGCAATTGGTAAACAATAAAAGTCATTTTAAAGGAAAGCAACTGGATTTCTATGTTTTAAGAAAATGGAAGATTCATAATACAACTGCCCTTTCATTACCATGTCCTAAATACATTAAGTCCTATGGCAGTGAAAACACAGGAGAGTCATAGAAATTATCAGTTAATATTTTTGGTTATGTAAGAAAATGAATAGCATTATTTTTTCCTGTTGTTCCAAAAAGGCATTAATTTTTCTTATTAGCAGAGTAAATTAAGTGATACATTTTGATAACTGCAAAGGAGGGTTTTTTTTTCATAAATTCATGCAAAGTCGCAACATGATAAAATACCATTTATTCAAAACTAATTATTTGGGAAACCTTCTTATAGCTCTGTTGCTAATTGTGGTTCTTTCTTTCAACAAATCTGCTTTGAGTAGATTGATGATAAATGAAAAACTGTCCTATTCTTTTTCATAGAATCACAGAGCATTAGGGGTTGGAAGGGACCTCCGGGGATCATCTAGTCCCACCCCCCTGCCACAGCAGGTTCACCTAGGGCAGGTCACACAGGAACACATCCAGGAGGGTTTTGAGAAGTCTCCAGAGAAGGAGACTCCACAACCTCTCTGGGCAGTCTGTTCCAGGGCTCCATCACTCTCACAGAAAAGAAGTTTCTCCTTCTGTTCCGATGGAACTTCCTGTGCTTCAGTTTGTCTCCATTGCCCCTCACCCTATTGCTAGGCACCACTGAAAAGTGACTGTCCCCATCTTCTTGACACTCACCCTTCTGGTATTTATATGCATTGGTAAGATCCCCTCTCAGCCTTCTCTTCTTCAGGCTTAACAGTCCCAAGTCTCTCAGCCTTTCCATGCAAGAAAGAGGTGCCTGTCTTTTAACCATCCTTGTAGTCCTCTGTTGGACTTTCTCAAGTAGCTCCCTGTCTCCCTTGAACTGGGGAGCCTAGAACTGGGCACAACACTCCAGATGTAGCCTCACTAGGACAGAGTAGAGGGGGAAAAGAACATCCCTCAACCTGCTGGTCGAGGATACCATTGTCCTTCTTGGCCACAAGGGCACATTGTTGTCTCATGGTGATCTTACTGCAATATTTTAATCTCTGCAGCATCATTCCCAGAAATTGGTACGTGAACATCTTAATGGTTTTGCACTGATGTGAGCTAAAGTGTACCTAGAACACCTAAATGACACACTGAGGTCAGCATGCTAGTGCTTGGTGCAAACCTCCCACTTTCCTCCACTTCAGGGCTTTGAGAGCCCATCAGGTTCGCCAGCACTTGTCATTTTCTGTTTCTTAAAGCACAAATAGCTTTCTACACTGGAGACTTGCCACAAAGCAAAGCAAATACACAAAACCAGCCAAGCAAGCAGTCCCATCATGTAACAGCCTATCTGCGGGGCTGGGAGACAACTTGTACTCAAATCCTTTTTTCTTCACTTTTAGGAGTGGTAAAGCAGAAGTCAGGTGCAAGGAAAATGGTTGCATATATCTAAACCCAGAGACCTTGTAGAAACATCACAAGAAAGACTATTTTCTGTCACAAAACTTACCACATGAGAAAGTTTCCTTAAATTCCAGTTTCTACAGGCAAATAAAAAATCTCTGCCTTTATTTCTACACACACACACACATACACACTGATCTGTGTTTGCTTTTAGCCTTCATTAAGCTCAAAGCTGCGTGGCTACAGCAAAATAAGAAGCGTATATTTGTTACTCACCAGGCAGAGGTAATTTGTGCTTGAGGGTAAGAGCTTCACCATCCTGGGACAACAAGTGGGTTTGCATCGATCACGGATGGATTCCTGGGCAGGAAGGCAGCTGCCTTGTGTGCTGATATCACTCCTATAAATCAGACCACTTACAGTCCCTCATTTTTTTCCCCTCAGCTTCATTTTTTTTTTCTCAGAGAGTGTTTGCAGTGGTCCTTCTTACTGTACCCTCGAAGAAAGATGGTCTAGAGCTATAACACCACAGGGTTGCAGAAGCCTCCCTTAAATCCCACACTTTTCTTCAAAGACAATAGACTGATTTCTCCCATCTCTTTGCTCCTTTCCAGGCAAGCAGTGGGAGTATAAAAACTGCAAGTTTTGCAAAGTGGGGAGCAGAAGCAGAGCCTTAAAAAACTAAAGTAGAAATAATAAAATAATCACCAAGTAATATATTTGAACTTGCAGTTGCCAGTCTAGAAGGCTATGTGGGAGGTCAACTCTTGCGTTTTCCTGGCAGACTGACCCCAGACTGTACTGGCTTCCTACTAAGTCTCTTTATGCAAAGTAAAAACTAAAACCAAAACAAACACAACAAAGAAACACAGAGATACAGCTTGAGAAGTTCCCTGGAGTGAAGTAGTTGGTCATGGATAAATTGAAAAAAATCCATTGCTGGTAAACTTTTAATCAGCACACTTAGAAAATCCTCAAGCCTCTTTTTTTGGAGATCTCTGTATTAAGGCTCTTCTCACAGAGTAAAGCACGCTGTAGAACAGTCGTCTCACAAAATGCATTTGCATCACTCTTCCAGCTCACCATTTCACTTTCAGGAGTGGAGATGCATGAACAGCTCAGCCTACCCAGCATCCTGATGTTTTGGCAAGAGCAGCCAGCTGTGTTTCGCTTTGCTCTCTGCCTGATGAAAAGCCAGGCTGCCAAGATTATGCAGCTTTACAACACCAAGCCTGGTGTCTCTTTAAATAATTTCCCACTAGTGTCATCAAACATCTGTCCCCCTTGTGCTCCCCTTGCTTTCTCTGACACTCATGGCAGATGGTACAAAAGGCTTGACATACACTTGTTGCTTCAGTGCAGAGAAGAAGAGTGGCACCGTTGCTGACACCCTGGACACAGCCCTTTGGAACCAAGACTCACGGGCTGAGAAGAGCAGTGTATGAATATTAAGTTGTGAGAGTTTGGATGACTTGATGTTCTCTGTGGTGTCTTTCCTCTTTTATTTCTCACTCCACCTCTATTCTGCCCTCATAAGAACCCACCCGGAGTACTGTGTTCAGCTCTGTGGCCCCCAACATAAGACATGGACCTGCTCAAGCAGGTCCAGATGGGGGCCACAAAAATGATCCGAGGGCTGGAGCACCTCCTGTATGAGGACAGGCTGAGGGAGTTCTGGTTGTTCAGCCTGAAGAAGAGAGATGCTGCAGGGTGACCTTACAGTGGCCTTCCAGTACTCAAAGGGAGCCTACAAAAAGATGGAGACTTTTTCTCAGGGATTATAGTGGTAGGACACGGGTAACAGCTTTAAACTGAAAGAGGGTAGATTTAGGTAAGGTATAAGGAAAAAATTCTCTGCTTGAGGGTGGTGAGGCATTGGAATGGGTTGCCTGGGGAAGCTGTGGATGCTCCATCCCTGGAAGTGTTCAAGGCCAGCTTGGATGGGGCTTTGGGCAAACTGGCCTAGTGGGAGGTGTCCCTGCCCATGTCAAGGCGACTGGAACTAGGTAATCTTTAAGGCCACTTCCAAGCCAAATTGTTCTATGATTTCTCAGACCCTTTCCACCTCTCCTCTACTTGCACACTGAACCCATCGGATATTAGATTTTTCCACCAGATTGGAAGACACCTTGTAAAGCACTGTGGTTATTTCCAACAAATTATTCCAAATCCTTACAGGAATACGAGTAAACAGCTCTCTGATAATTTACAAACCAATTGCCTGCTTAAAGTAAGTGGCTTTTGAAAGATTCCTGGAACTAAATGAATCTACAGAAGTGTCATGTTTAATGCAGAAATGCTCCTAGTAGCAACATAACAATTTACCTATCAGGTGGTAAGCTGCTCCTCCTCTTAACAGGGAGTATAGGGCAGTGTCTTTGGCTAGCTCTTCTTAATAAAAAGTGGGAAATTCTCACCTAGGGCACACCTTCAGTGTGGTCTCAAGAAGAACGAGTAGGAAAGCAACATAGGTACCTTGGGATCAGTTAATAAAAATTGTTTTAAAAATTTAAAATCTCACATTGGTTTGCTGGTCAAAATTGACAAGACTGGCCAGAAATCTCTTTGCTCTAAATGTGTGTGGTGGTGGTTTGTTTTTTCTTTTTTTTTTTTTTTTTTGGTTTGGTTGGTTTGTTTGTTTTTGTTTTTTTAACTATCAAGCCTATCTACACAAGCAGTGAGGTAATTTGAAAGAGGCAGAGGAGTCCAGAAGCATCCATCCCCAGAACAAAGGATGTCTTCTTACTGTGTCCACCCTTGTGAGTTTATAGCTGTGTTACACCACATTAACAAAATCTTTGCAGCTACATTGACCTGAAAAGTAAAATATTTTAGAGAATCAGATGTCTTTTTGTTCCTGCAAGCATTTACATTAATTTTGCATTATGCATGGAACTCCACACTTTCCCATTTACTAGATACAGAGTAAATGCTAATTGAAGTCAATAATATACATTAATAGCCTCCAACGGTATGTTTACTAAGGTATTCTCAAGTACTCCATGCACAGCATGAACATTTCACAAACCATTTACTCTCAATGTGGAGATGTGTGTATTTCCTCCTAGTAAAAAGGCAAGTCTACAATACCAGTATCTAACACGTTGAGAGGACATTTGTTCTTTTCTACAGCTTGTCAGCACGCATAAGCTGGAAGGCATTGTGGGACTAACCGCATCATATTCTTCTAAAATTTTACCACAAAATGGCAGAAAAGGTGAGATTACTTTTTTTTTTTAACCTTTTGTTTCTCCTTTGGTGGAAAGGCAATGCTCCCCTGTTAAGCAACCTTTGCCAGAGACTATTTCACTGGAAAATTGCTTCTCTACTTCTAGCTCTTTGTCTCCCTGAATCGTACCCGATTGTCTCCAGGGGCAGATTCCTACACAAACATGACAGACATGGCCCAGAATTATTTCACCTCTTCTGATTCCAAATTACATATATTAATCTTTGTTCTGTATTACTTTTTTCAATATTTGAAGTATATTTTCCTAATACTATAACTATCTGAAATCATGATTAGGAATATAAAACTTGTCAATGAGTATTTTCTCACATCTCTTAGTTATGATTCTTTACTTTATTTAGTCATTCACTGAGGTAAGAATGAGCTCCAGAGCTCCACATAAAGGACAAAAAAGCTGAGGGGGAAAACAAAAAAAGTCCTTTCAATTCCTCTAGGAAGAAATGGGCAATTTCTTTGGATGGACAGAGGTGGGCAGATATCAGGTAATGGAAAAGTCTTTGCTGAATAATAACCGAATTAGCAGCTTTCCCCAACATCTCCAGGACTTTTTTAATCTGCATAGCAGCATACCACGGATCCTGCTACAGATGAGGCAGTAGAGTTTCATGGGAGTCCTTGAGTATGCTATTGAGAAGATATCACTGAAAACATCAGTGGTACTGCTGGACAGCATCTCAAAACCAAACTGGCATGGAAATAGATGACGTTCGCCTAATGAGAAGCTAGACATTTGCATCCCCCATCGGATCTGTAGGCAATTTTGTGTCACATAAGTGACATCACTGAGAGAAGAAACATTGTTATGATGGTAAAGTCTACTATTTTCTCAACTTATAACAGATATTACCACAAGACTGCATAAAAATACACTTCAAACAAAGCAACCAGTGTGTATTGTTTACCTCTTAAATAACACGGAAGAATTTAAACAAGAGTACAGTAGTCACTTAAATTAATTTCAGTGACAGCACTTGAATTATCATTGGAAAAAATTAAAAATAAAAGAGTTCTTTTAGTGCAACTGATGTTGTGCTGTCTCTTCAGTGAAATTTTTATTTGCCAGTCATTATCATTTTGGCTGAAAACTAAATTATTTGCTGCTTGTCAGTGAGGGGCAGAGTGTAGACGAAATGTAAGAAGTTGACAAGTTAGATGATAGAAATGAATAAAATTTATGATCTTATGAACCTAATGGCAAGTAATTATCTCTGAACCAGCAGTACAAATGTGCTTTTTCATCATGAATACCTGATGTGTATTAGAAATTTCCAGAAGACATAGTATTTATACAGTAAAGCAACAGAGTGGAAAACTTGTTAAATATATGGCTTCTGCATCCAGCATCTAATAGAAAAATTTAATTGAGTGGTGAACCTTTTAGAAAATTTTTATGCCATGTTAAAAGGCCAATGCTAAAAAAACCCCAACAACTAAAAAATATCTCCCTAAGTCAACAATCCTAACTTTTTTTTTTTTTTTAAACATTTCTCTGAATCCCAGATTCAGCTGCATTGTATGTTCTGGGTACAGCTCCAGTGTTAACAAAGCTGGTTATAAGAGGATGTGTGTGTGTTTATGTAATGCAACAGACAGTATCACAAAATACAGCACCTCACGAGAATAGGATTAAAGCTCTACGTCAGCAGCCAAATAGTTGCAGATATCAGAATTACAGTAGACTGCCTTGCCTTCATTCTTTCTCACGTGCTGATGCACAGTTACATACTCAGCACAGAAGTCTTGATTTGCACTTGGGTTTTTTTCCCTAAGACAGGAGTTCTGCCTCATTTGGATGCACAGCTCTCTATTCAGCATTTTGTGTATGACCCTGTACCTCATTTAGTAAACAATATTCAGATCCTGCTAGAAAGACAGAATGTTTAATTTCCTTGTAGGCTTTACAGCATTACTCATCCCTTAAGTACTTAAGTGCTTCACTAATAATTTATCCTCACAATATCGCTGAAAGATGAACAGCTGGTATTATCCAAACTTACAGATGAGAAAACAAAGCACAGAGAAATCAAGGTCAAATATACCTGTGAAATGTAGGTGCCAATTTTGAGTCTCTAGATCACGTTCCTGCAGAAGGCAAAGCACAGCACAGCTACAGCTGCAAACGTTCAGCAGCAGCTGGAAGGAGCCACCAGAGGACAGCTCAGTGAGCTCTTCTGCTCTGAGCTGAACCATGGTTGGGGACCCCCAGTGATGGCCTGAGCCCAGCTTCTGCAAGACCTTCTCATGGAGCAGCAGCTACGGGAGGCTCAAGTGCTTCTGGAGTGGCAGCTGGGGGCCAGGCAGGGTATACTGAGTGGCTCAGTGACACTAGGTGCTGGCACGTGGGCAATTGCATTGTGCCCAAAGGTGGTTTAGAGCACCATTTTCTTTATTGAAAAAAAAAAGGAAAACATTGTTTGGGAGAGTATTTGTGCAATAAAAAGTTTCACTTAGTAGTTCTGTATGAATGAAAACCATTTCCATATTGAGAAACATCAGGAGTCCTTACTGTGCCCTGTGCATTAGTCTGCTGGGAAATCAAACGCATGTCTTTGAATTTTTAAGAAACAAATCAGGCTTAATCAGTATATTTGGTTTCAAAGTACTTTTGCAAGAACTATGTATTTTTAAGTTATGTAGGAATATTGCAAGTTCACCCTGTATAAAAACTATCTCAAAGAACATCATATATATAAGTGGGCAGGAGTTGGTAACTGATTATTGGACTTGATACACCCAAGACTGACTGAGCAAGTATGCCTGGTACTTTGGTACTGTTTTTTTGTACAATAATACTTCATCAAAATTCCTCAGCACTGCCTTGTAGCAGAACAACACAGAATAGGACAAATAGTCCACCACAGAACTGACAACTCCAAGTGGATACAAAACGCTACACTGGTCAGATTGCCTTGGGATCTTCAGCTAAATCCTTCCTTCCCAAAAGGAGGGAGGTAGGCGTGACTGAAGGAAGCAGTGCTCTCAGAGGACAGCTACTCCCATAAACACCCCCCCTTAGCTCTTCTCTTCCAAGTTAGACAAAGAGACCTGTTCTTTTTTTTTGACTGCACATTGTTTATTCACAGTCCTAACAATTATTCAAAAGAATGTATGCCCAAAGTGATTACTCTCTAGGTTCTTCCATCCTTGGGGCTAAGAAGAGGATAGAGCCCACATCACAGGAATTATTAGTCTCAGGACTAAGAGTGTCCTAATATTAAGTTGGCACTTCAGAGACTACAAACAATGGAAAGAGCTTAGTTAAGTGAAAAAAAAAACTTGGCTAAAGTAAGACATTGTCAGTCATCAAAGAAGTAAATTAGTTTTGTTGTAGTATTGGACTTCACTATCTGTTCCATTATCAAAAGTTGCTGACTGCTGCTTCAGAATATCAAACCATATTAATATAGTAGTCCCAACAACTTCAGTATTGAAGGAAAATGCCTCAAAAAGCAGAACTCCCTCACAGTTTGCTGCCCAAGGCACCATCCAGAATGAATTTCCCATTTTCACGCATGAGAAACACACTTCTTGCAGCAAGTTTGTTTTCACTGCACTATTTCATGATAAACAGAAAATGCATTTTATTGACAACAAAACTACAATATTTACGTCTTTAACACATATAAGGCTGCATGTTTTTATCTGTTGACATCCATCAAAGACTAACAGGTATGAAGAAACATAATTTCTCTTCTATTACTTGTATGGGATAGAGGGACCATATTAGTGAAGAGCCTCAAAAAACAGCATGAGCACACAAGCACATCTTTCTGCTAGCAGAAAAGTTAAGTGCTACTCAGAAGTATCTCAGCAATCAGCCTGGACCCACCACCCAACCTAGAGTGTACATTCTCTGCTGCTTTTAGTGTATGTGGGGTTTCTCCCACCAGCAGAAGGGGTTGTTTAATAAAGAAAAATTGTACTCATTCAGTTTGTTGGAGGTTCACAGCCTTCTTCGCCTCCTACAGCCTCCTGACCAGAAAACAATCGGCAAAGAATTTAAGATGTGTGGTTAATCTGGGGGAAAAAAAAAAAAAGAAAAAAAAAAACCTCCCAAACCAACAAAAAAACCCACAAATGCAAAACCAACAAAACCAACAACAAAACAAACCCAAGAAAAGAACCCACACAAGAATAGAAAAGGCAGTATGTTTACTGTATCAGCTTCTGAAAAAATAATAAAAATATGAAAATTATAAAGGATACATTTGTGGCCTGATCAGGAGGACTGCTGGTAATTGAAGAATGTACAAATGCTGAACTAACTACCTGAAGTCAGCTACTGAGCTCACTACCTGAAGACACAGCACCTGAGTATCCCCCCACATACAGCAGAAAAAAAAGTTTAAAAGTTCATTTTGTAAAGTTATAACATTTGTCTGATGAAAATAATCAGTCCAGACATTCTAATAATTTTTTTTCTGTCAAAAAGTAGAGATTGGGTGCCTGCTATTAAGTGTGGGAATATGGCCAAAAGGAATGCTGCAACTGGCCATTAAAAATGAATCCTCCACCTCTGAGAAGTGAAAAGTTCCCTCAAGATTTCCATTGCTGTTTCTCAGCAGGACTACACATGCAGTAGCAATTTGGTGCTCCCGAACAAAACTACTAAAGGTTTAAGGTCAGTCTCTATTGTCCTAGTAGAGAGAAGATAAAGCTCTAAACAGCAGCTATCTTCAGTTACCTAGGATTATACAAACATGAAGGATTCCTTTTCATTCTCAACCCATGCTGGGCAAATCAGGTTACTTCTTAAATCAGAAGAGACTGATGCATTAGCTTTCTGTAGATGCATTATAGTTTTTTTTCTATTTTCTATAGGAACCATAGGCAACTGTACAATTTTAGAAAGTTCTTGAATTACATAGAGATATGTTTCTCTTCCCTCAATCTGATTTGAAGGACAATAGATAAAATCTCTAATTTAAGAGAGTATGTGATGCTTTCACTTTCTCCTTTATCTTCTAGTTTCTATTTTTTCCCCTTACCCTATTTTTTTAAGATGTGGAATACGGTCACACCTGTTTCCCTTAAAATATTTCAAAATACAGTTTTCTTCAGATTCCAGTGTTTAAATCACACAAGCACAGTCCCAGCCTGCGTAACTCTGTAAGTTCACTAATTTTATGCCATGTTTTGAGCAGAATACTTTTCGTCCAACTACATCTGTACATTTGGTACCTACTTTAAGTCACTCTGTGCAGATGGACACAGACATGCCACAAGGCAATTTATCACAATCACCTCTAACATCCATGTGAGGATGGATAAGAAATGCCCTCTGGAAAGGCTTTCTCTCTTTCTCGTTTGGTAGTGACCGCAAGAAGGTGCTTAGATGATGAGCTCAGACCACCTGCTTACACTTTATATCCCATACATTCCATATATCCACCTCTGGCAGTCCCATCCATCATCATCTCACCAGAGTGCCTCAGAGTCCCACCACAATACAGATAGAGAGGGTTTGTTCAAGAGCTTTTCTGATTCACGCCCTTCAGTGTCCAAGTCATTATTTGACTCTGAGTGTGCTAGCCTGTGCCAATCAATGTCATCTTACACACATTCATCTGCTCAATCTACGACCTGACCACACCATGAGTCATGTTTTCATTCTGCCTAATGACTCACGGTGTCATTTCTCTCTGGAGCATCTTCTCCCTGGCTGACCCTTATGCAGGGAAGGAAAGTTCAATCAAAGGCTTTAAAGTGCATTGCCCATCCTCCTTCAAATTCTTCCCTGTACAGTCTTCTAATGTATCTTCTCTGATCTTCTGCAAAATACAACATCCTTGCACTAATCATAGAATTGTTTTGTTTGGTAAAGACCTTTAAGATCTTCAAGTCTGACCATTTACCTAACACTGCCAAGCTCACCACTAAATCGTGTCACTAAGTGTCACACATCTTTTAAACACCTCTGGGGATGAGTACTCCTCCATTTCCCTGGGAAGCTTGTTCCACTACTTAACAACCCTTTCAGTGAAAATGTTTTTCCTAATATCCAACCTAAACCTCCCCTTGTGCAACTTGAGGCCATTTCCTCTTCTCCTATCGCTTGTTACTGGAGAGAAGAGACCAAACCCCCCCCCTCTACAACCTCCTTTCAGGTTGAGGTCTTCCCCCAGCCCCCTTTTCTCCAGGCTGAACAACCCCACTTCCCTCAGCCACTCCTCATAAGTGCTCTAGACCCTCCACCTAGACCCTCCACCCTCAATGAGGCCACTTGTAACTCATGACTACTGATTTATACGTGCAGTCCTTCCCCCATCACCAACCTAACTAAGAAACTGCCTTGTCATCAGGCATTGCAAAGCCACCAAGCAAATGCCTTTTATCTACCTGTTGAATCCCACCATAATCCCAAACTTGAAGCTTTCTGGTTGTTTTAAACTTTGTTAGTACATACAGCATACATGACTGTGTAAGTCTCTACCCAATGGCTACTGATGTGCACCTTATTACAAACAGCTGTTGCGGCCTACTGCTCCCAGGTTATAAAATAAATCTGTTTTTAAAGAGAATATTACTACATCTCTGAATCCTCCCTATAAGCTCAGAGGATTTATCAGAGACTGAGAACATTTTGCTAAAAAGTGTTAACAAACCATGCTTATTGTAACCACTTCCTCTGAGGCTTTTCCTGCAACTTCAGTAATTCTTTTAAAAACTCCTTTCAGAGTTAAAATCATTTGCAGTGATTCTATTTTTTTTTCCACCTGGAACAAAGAGCTAAGCACCAATTTAGCTCACTAAAGCTTAATCATTACAATAAGGTGACAAATTTAGCACTATAACTACCTCCAAAGCCTCTTTCAGATCTGTTTCCTGATCCTGAAGGGGCCTATCTTCTTCTGTTGACTAGAAGGAAAGTACAAGCAATTGCATCACTAATGCAGGTACTTCAGTGAAGTGTGTGAAAATAGGTGAGCTGAATATATGCTTCATGACTGGTGTGAAGCTTGGAAACCCTAAGTCTATGTATTTGATAAATAAAAGACCATTAAAATCGCCACCTTAACTATTTTAAAAAATCCTTTTGTTTTAAAGGCAGTGTAACAGTTTCAGGTCCTACTCCACAATGACAAATCTCCCACATTCTGGAGAAAAACAGTAAGGCACGGTGCTTTTGCAGAAAGTGTGATGGGACAATTTAAGTCTAAGGAGACATGCTGAACGCACGTTCCTTCTCCATGTTAGCTCAGCACAACCCAATTTAGCAGGTTAAGGCAGATGAGGAACGGAGGATGTGAGAATTCTTGTTTCGAGTGTGAAGCTGAGTGTAAGACAAGCTTGAAAAGTTCCAGTTTCTAAGCAGAATTCTAGTCTGGGCTTGTTATTTGTTTACAGTGCACAGGATTATTATTATTACCATCAACTGAGCCCTGTGGCCTGTTCTTTTTCCTCTGTATTGTATTTTATCACACACACAAAGTAATCACTGACCTCATTTGGACTACACTTTCTTCTTGGTTGACTTTGAAGAAAAACTGTATCAGCATCAACAGGCAAATTTACTCCTATTCACCCAAGCATTACCAAAGGTAAAAGCTGGTGCTCCTCTGCCCTGGCATTCATCAAAGCCAGAGACACACACACAAAAGAAGGGGCACACTCCAATGACATGCAATCCATTGATGGGAGACCTGCCACAGGATCAGTTCAGAGCCTCTCACTCGCTGTACACAGGATTTACACAGGCTGCCTACTCTGACCCTGGAAATCTGCTCATTTGCTGTAACCTCTGCTTGCATCCACCATCACTTCAAGAACCAGATTTTGCCTGCTGAGCAGCTAGTTTGGTTATGCCCACCTTTTCTCTTCAACAGGCAAATAAATCAATTGATAAAGACTGTCAATACTCAAACACACGTTCAATTTCAGATGGGAGGGAAAATCAGAAGCATTTTAGAATATTTCTATTCTTCAGGAAAAAAAAAAAAAAAAAAAAAACAGAAAGGGGAAAGTAGACTAGAAGAGGGAAGAGAAAGAATAGAATAGAAAGGAGAAAGTGCTGAGCCCGGTGGTTTGACACCAGTGTTTCTATTTTGGAGAGTCTGCTTTATCTGATTGAGGATTCAGAGAAACTCTTTTTTTCATCCTTTCTTCTGCACTGTCAGTGATGATAAAGGAACAAAGTGGGGGGAAAAAATGGTCACCCTGCACTGTTAGGCACACCACTGACTTAACAGGAGAGAAAGGAAAAACTGCCAACTAAAATTGGGTGTCCTGCTCAGAAGCAAAGCCTCTGATCTGTGCCACCCTGCAGAACCAGGGAATAGACCTCCTCAAATAACTCTGTGGAGCATCGCTCGTTAAAACTGTCTTCAAACAGAGGGAGAAAGAACAGGCAGAAAGAACAGGCAGAGTGGCTCAGGGAACAACAAAAAAAGTCACTTGTGTGACTTGCAAAAGAAAATATTTCCTTTCCCCTCTCTCCCCAAATTAATAATTTCAAAGGAGGGAAAAAACAAACAAACAACTGGATAAAGGAGAGAAGAGAACAGTAAGCTAATGGATGAGAGGCAACCAAAAAGCCAAGACAGGCAAGGTATAAACTAAAGGATTAAATTGAAGGACTGTGCTGGATCAGGCATTCATGTGTCTAGGTGAGCTGGTTCAGGATTTCAACCTGCTGAAAAACTTTGGGATTTTTGGAGGGGCTGTGGGGTTGATCTGTGTTACTTTTCAGCCAGCTCACATCCCTAACCAAGATGACTTCATGGCCTCAGTAGGGTTCACGCTGACACTGAAGAGAGGTGTGAAAGAACAGAACCCTGGGTAGAACCCATGGGTAGAGCTGGCAGAAATAGCACACACTCTGTATGGAAAATGTTCTACCTCTGCAGTGGGCAATGGCAACTTCAGGCAAGAAACAGAGGTTTTGGGAGGTAATAGCAGAATATTGGTCCTGCAGACTTCAAGTTAGGCTGTTCTTAGCATGGACATTTTAACTTCAGTACTAACTGTAACACCGTTGCTAACACCCTGAAAAATGACATGCTTCGAAACCTGCAATGTTTTTTTTTCCTGTTACACTTTCAAATCAATATTCATGGAGTGCTTTGCAACACTTCAGCAGTGACTGCTGACAGCTACCAACTCATCTCTGTCCCTCTGCAGCACACCTGTAGAAGTTACACGCTCCAACTTCATTCACAGACTCCACCGCCGCTCCACTTGTACTCCTACAAAATAGCCTATGTTCCTCAGGCATTAGCCATCCACTACTGCGTCCTCTTATTTCTTTTTGCTTTGCACGCTTGACACAGCTGGCCAGATGTAATGATGCATGGACCCTGCAGCAGGGGAGTGGTTGTGGGATTGTGTGGGACTGCAAATTGGATGCTTCCCATCAGGCACCATCCTGACAGGAGCCTTTCTAGGAGGCATCAGCTCATGCCACAGGCTTGCACCCACAGCTTTCTGCCATCTGGCTGTCACTGTATCTCGAGACATTGACTGACACATGGAGACTTCCACCAGTAGAGCAAACTTCAATGAGGCACTCTTGAAAAATCATGAGATCTGCTACTTGGTCCCAGACCGCTCCTTGTCACAAACTAGGATTGAAAATTATAGTGACAAAGCACCAGCTAGCAAATGCTGGGAAACCTCGCACTGTTACACACTATGACATCATGCCTGACTCCATCCAGTGGAGCACCCAACAGAAGTGCCCAGAAAACTGGCTGGTTTGCACTATGCTGCACCCCTCAAGTAGCCAAACTGAAGCTGGGACTGCTGAGGTCATGTGAGGTTACCCTTGGTTTGTTTTTTTTCTGCCTGTGCATCTGTTCTCTCAAACTGGTAAATCATTGATTTAGAATCATAGAATCATTTAGGTCAGAAAAGACCCTTAAGATCATCAAGTCCAATAATTAACTTAACTCTGCCATCCCTGTAGATATCTACAGGGCTTTTAAGCACCTCCAGGGATGGTAATTAACCGCTTCCCTAGGCAACCTATTCCAGGGCTTGGCAGTGAAGAATTTTTTTCCTAATATCCAGCCTATACCTCCCCTGGTGCAACTTCAGGCCATTTCTTCTTGTCCTATCACTTGTTACTTGGGAGAAGACATCAGCATCCACCTCACTACCATCTCCTTTCAGGTAGTCGTAGAGAGTGGTAAGGTCTCCGCCGAGTCTCCTTTTCTCCAGGCTAAACAAGCCCACTTCCCTCAGCTGCTCCTCATAAGGTCTGTGCTCTAGGGTCCTAATTTCAAAATGACTGCCAGAATCAGAATACATGTCAACATGCAGGTGGAAGGGAAGTAAAATAGGAAAAACTATAGTGAAACTAGAACAGGTTTTCCTGAGGACAGGCTCAACCATTTTGTGTCATTTATATCACTCCCTTCTTGGTTTCACAGCCATACGAAGCAAAAAGAAAGGATGGGTGTTTCTTCCAAAACCATGGACAGATCTAAAATTAAAAGCCTCAAGTAAGACTGAAGCTCCCAGCAGAGCTGGCCATATAAAGCATGTGTGGGGGATGATGTGCCCAAAGCTCTGCTGCTGGCAGTAGCTCAGTTATGGCACTATCCTGACTCAGTTCTCAGCCTAGAGACCACAGGAGTCACAGCTAGCTCCTAGAGTGCTTAAACCCACCCAAGGGCCTAAGTCAGGAAATTCTCTGTTTTATCAGTTCATGTTTTAATAATGGCAATCTACTGGGACTGCAGTGCTGGGGTAGGGAATACTTGGGTCCCCTGCCTGACCCACAGATCCCACCCCCCAGCACAGTGCCCAGCCAGGGCTCTGAGCAACTGCACAAGAGTTTACCCTGCTCAAGATGGGCCACTGCACAGCTCCAAATTACACTTCAAGGCACCAAATATACTAACCATGCAAAGCTACTATCGCATCTCACATATCGTATGTGGAATACGCATGCACAAGTTCTCTAGATATGTCAAAACCATATTGCTTGATCCTATCCTTTGGTGACGCACATGATTCTAAAAGTTGAAAGCTGGCTGCCCACATAACCCCAAGTACTTGTGAAGTCCTCCATTTGCCCATCTGAGTATAAGCAAGCTCTTATGCTCACAGCATTCCTCAATCATCTCCCTCCAGTGTGACAACATGCTACTCTTGCTGCTTTTGCATGCTAACAGCACCCAAAAACCCTGGGACATTTCCTGTATCATTCTTTGATCAGAGAAATAAGTTTATTTTCTCTTTTGGACTTAGCAATCAGACCAAAGTCCTAGTTCACAGCCAAACCAGTAGTGCCAACCAGACCACCTAAACTTATGCCTGACACAGCATTACTCGAACCAAGGGCATAACCCTGGGTGATGCTCACAACGTCACGGTGCAGTGCTGGTGAGCAACTGGCTTGCAAATTGACCACAGGTCTGTAGATCAAATCAAACATTTTAATTATCTTGTATTCTGCATGAAATCATTACGCCTTCTATAATCACCACCTGTAAAATTACTGTAGGTATAGGGGACTTTAAAACCATCTCCGAGGCAGTCAGGCATTTTGTTCTGCCTCCTCGGCATCACTCCTGGCTCCCATTCCTATTAAGCAGCCATGTCTGACACCTGTCTCTTTAACCCACTCCCCCAGACCACCACAAACATCTGCATGTAAATGACTGACACTCCCCTCTCGTGAAGCCACGCATCTTTGCGCTCCAGTGAGAATAACTGCTTAGACTATTGCAGATAATAAAATGTGCCATTCAAGCCTTGTAATCAAGGCTTAATGTCCAATGCGAGGCGGTGTGGGTGTAAGTCAACATGAACAATTTGGACTCAAAGGCAGTTTAACACTATTCATGGGATCAAAGATGAGTAAATCGACTCTCTTGGTTCCTATACCCTACCGTCATCCCAGCATTCACACTTCTGCCCAAAATAGCCTATTGCATACTACTCAAAAGCCCCACAGTGATCATTCCTCTTGTCTACTCTCTCCTCTTCACTCTGGCATATAAATTACGACAAGGGAAAATGCAAAGCTGATGTGTAGAACAGTGGAAATAACCCATATTTAACACCTATCAAAGGGCTCAGTTCCTCAGTCATCTTTACTGATGGGCATCTGGAACTTCACGAAGCCGTACAACATTCCAGGAGACCTCTACCAGTGTACTCTTAGCCAACTGCAATGTATTTGTACTTCCACTTTTTAACACAGTGAAGGTTTCTGACATATGGAAAGACAAGCATTCCACCCTCCACCATAGATTCCCAGCCTTAAATAACTGGGCTCCAGAGATGCATGTTTCTCCTAACTGCATCCTACCATGAGGTGCTAATATGAGCCAAGGAGCAACCCAGCAAAAGCATAGCTAATGTTTTCAATTGATGCGGTATCATTTAGTTAGAAAACAGTTTTTCTTCCTATTCCTTCCCTCTCCCAGGATAGTATCATCTGTTTCTGGTTTTTAAAGTCTATTCACAGAATCACGATGCATGACTGACCTTCCTTCCACAAAAATAACATGTTCCTAAGCAGATCCCACACTGTATTTTACTCTTCACAACTGCTGCTAGAAGTGTTCCTGCTCTTTTCCCAGGACCAAGCAAGCCTTTGCTAGAGGTAATGCTTAAAGGTGCAGAGAAACCAGATCTCCTAACCTCAGAGCATTGCTGATTCTGGATGCAATGGTAGCGATGGACAGTTCACTTTGTGATGCCATTTTTAAAAACAGAGCTACAGGAATCAAATCACACTGGCAAATTTACTGCAACAGCAAAAGCAAAGAACATTCAGAAAGATAGGCAAGTATCCCCTTACAGGGAGGAAGTGTTGTACCAAAGCATTTCAAGACTTACATGGCTTCTATTTACACAGACCTTTTTGCAAATACATTCTCTTCACCTGCAATTTATCAGCCTTGCCCAACCTACCCAAAAGGTGATCTAAGGGCTCATATGCCATTTCCATGGGAGATGGGACATTAAAATAAAATATATTCCAGCTCTTTGATTCCCATTGATTTTGTGGGTAATACAATAACCAGAATGAGATAGCTGAAACCAATAAAAACTGATTTATAGCATTAAAGGCATTCTTTATAGCACTTATTTATGGTACATTACATCTGAAATCCAATTTCACAGGCTGCTGTTTGAAACTTTCTGTTCAATCATAAATACACTACATACAGCATAGCTCAGTGCCACAGAGTCAGATTATACAAATGCCTCTGTTCCCAGAAGGAACTGCACTTCTACTGCAATTGTGGTAAATGAGTTTGACAGTAATTTTTCCCAACCAACTTCTAACCAAAAAGTTCCAGTCAGCACTCAATAAATTTAGAATATACAGTTACTCCTTTAATCATAATAAACATCTATTTATTCATACACTTTAGTTATTGAAAAGGCATTAACAGAAATCACGGAAAACAAACTTGGCATATGCTACATGATAAACTACTAAGTACATTTAAGCATTCTGGCAGGGGTACTGTTTGAGAAGCACACACGAGCAGGCAAGTGTACCACTCCCATCTGTGGGGGTGGGAACATTACAGTCCTGCTAGTTTTATTTTCAAAAGGTGAAAAGAAGAAGCCTCCTCAATGAAGTCTCAAAGCTGCTCACTTGAAAGGAACAGAATACATTCAGGTCACTTACTATAATCATTGTCAAGAAAAGGGCAAAAGATCAGAACTGACTTTTACAGAGGCACTGTCATCTGAATCTGGAGCAAGTTCTTATTTATTTGAAAAGGCTCTTCCCCTGAAAGTAAAATCACTGCAAACTACATTTGTCAGGCTTTACACAAATTTAAGTTGAAAGATATTTTCTCCCTGCCTCATATGAAGGCAGACTTGGTCTTTGTGTGATGTTTCTCTTCTTGGTTATAAGAGACTATTTTTGAAGATGCAGCTACATGAACATGTTACAAAACAGATACCTGTAGTGTTACTACTAAAAGAATTAATGGAAAAAAAAAAAAATTCCATAGTGCCAGACCATGTTTTGCTCCCCTAGAGACTCTACTCCACAGGGAAATCAAGCGAAACAAAATTAGGTCTCCAGACATACAGGAATATTCTTTTGGTTCCTCAGTTCTAAAGCCACAGACCCCTGTGGGGAATAGGAAATCTATCAATATTGTAAAAGCAGACAGTGGCTGGAGACCTACTGAGAAGAACAAAAGATGTCAACTTGGCATACATTTGAGGGTAGGGAGGGGGGGACAGGAAAGGGGAACCTAAATCCCAGGTTGCCAGTTGAGAACAGTCCTGACCTGACACATGTATTTTATTCAACCCTCTGCAAGGAGCAGAAGGGAGAGAAGGACACTTTCAGTGAGGAAACGTGAGACTGCAAAGCATTAAAAATGTAATATCCAGTCTTTCACCTCCAGAACTCCAAATCCATCTCACATCAGCAGTGACCCAAACTTATTAAAGCACGTTGAAATTATATGATAGACTTAACTGGTTTTTAGTGTACATGAGCTAAAGCTGGGCACTACCTTTGACATTTGTAGTAAACGATACAAAGGGTTGAAGGCAGCAGATGAGAAACACTCCCCCAGAACAGAATTTCCCTTCCAGTGCAAGTTAGGACAGGTCCTAGAAGAAATACTCCTTCATACTGTAAACAAAAGGAACCCACCTAATGTCAGAGCAATAAAAAATATAAAAATGAGAATTGTTTAGCTTGTGGCATGTATTTTTCCAAAGTGTAATTATTATATAATATGGGGTTTATTTTATTTATTTTTTTGCCACTGAAAGGAAGGTTTGGCAACTAAAAGCGAGTAAGACCACACAGTTGTCTGACCTTGACATAAGCAACTATTTGATAGCTCGTATCTTCCTCTAAAGAGTAACCCAGACCCTACAGCTGTAGCATGGTGAAGCAACGGATGAAAAGAGTCAGAATGGAAAAGAATTGCAAATTCTGTTATCCAGGTCCTGGTCACAGACACAGAAGCACTTTTCCATTTTCCTTCACGTATTTAAAATGATTCATACTTGAGAAAATGCATAACTGTGCACCATCTTAGAAGTCTTCTGGACATTAAACACAGACCCAGGAGCCTCGTGGAAAAAAACATTTATATACTTTTCACTGAACTTAAAAGATACCATAGCACCTATTTTGAGTTTCAGTGGAATAAAATAAACTAGGCTTGATCACAAACTGTTCACATCCACAGCATGATTTTACTTCAAGACAAGGCATATCTGAGTACATAAGTGTACAGTATTTACAAAAGACATTTTAATGATATTTTCTGACCAAAGCCCCTTTCACAGCCTTCTTGCATAAAATGAGGAATGCAGCTACAGGAACATTTTTTCCATTTTTCATCAATTCAGTGTTTTGTTTACACTGCAGTTGAACTTGTACAAGAGTTTGTGAAGAGTCTGCTCAGAATATTAAATGCAGTATGCTAGCACTTTGATGACCTTTCCCATAGAAAAACATCCCCACCCAATGCCCAAAACAACGTTTGAAAATCTAGAAATGTTGTCACCTCTCTCAGGGAGAGATTAGTAGGGGCAGCAATATTTGCAAAATAGATAAAAAAATTCACTTAGTCAATCCAGATTTAAAACAGTCCTGAGGTCACTAGAAACACTTCATGCAGGTCAACATACAATATTAAATGTATTATTGTATACAATGTATAAAGCTTAGAAAATAACGTGAATCACTCATACTTCTGAATTCTTCATTAAAACTCTCCAGTGGAAAAAGAGTGGACTTTATAGTGGATCATTCAGTGACAATCTCCGCTTTATGTACAGGTTCAGCTAAGAAGATGGAATGAATGTGAAAATTAATTAAAGTATTTTATTAAATAAAGTATATTAAATAAAGTATAACATAAAAATATTTATTTTATGTTATAGATTGCAAACATGCACTGAATCGCTTTATTCAGTTCCAGTAAGTATACTCTTCAAAAAAGAATATAAAAGCATTAGAGGGATCCAAAAATACAGTGAGAATAGTAAAAAAAGACATGACATCTCTTTAAGTAGATCTATTACTAATATGATAATAAATGCTTGTATTTGCATTTTCTTCCTATAAGACAAGATCAAATTCAAAGTTAATACATTTAAGTCTGATTAAAAGGACCTTTTTTAAAATTATTATTGTTAAATATAATACATGCCCACATACAAACTGCAAGCTAGGCTGCTAAGAACACAAAAATATAATTCAACAACGTTATGGATTATGACAACACCCCAAAAGTACCCAAATGTCTTTTTGTTTTTTTCTTTTAAGTGAAGTATATAACTCCTTAGACCTGCAGAAAGAGACAAATACAATGGTGATGCAGGTGTAATGCTTCACATTGACACATAGCTTTTCTCTGAATACCTGAGTAGGAAATTAATAGCATAACAGACACCAAAGTAAATACCTCATGAAATCTAGATCAATCTGCCTAGCCAAAGAAAAGCCACAAAGAATCATGAAACAGATTCAGCTTCAGGAATTCAAACTTCACTCTACTGCTTATGGGGAGACCAACAGGTGGAAAACAGGACACACTAAATCTCTTCACCAAATCCTCCAACATCAGCGTAATTAAAAAATACAAGTGTTTTCTCTGCTTATGCATTGCATTTACTGTTAATCTTGTTTTGATAAACTTACTAAAAAAAGGGCAGAAAACCAACAGAAATGGAAACATATGTCTGTACTGGACCTCTTGGGTTCTTAACTTCAGCTTCCTCAAGTAGCAGCTCCCTCCCCCAGGACCCCTATTCATTAATGGATTAAGCTCCATTTCAAAACCAGCTACGAGAATGATCAGACATTCAGCAGCTACACAGCCTAGGACAGCAGTTAAAGACTTGCCATATGTGTTCTTTATAGCCAGAAACACTTGCAGCTGTGGCAGGCAGTGGTCAGGCATGTGGTCGTACTCCAGAGTGCCAAGTCTGCTCAGATAGTGCCAGAGAACTGCATGGAAGAAGGAGATTAACCTTGTGCCTTTTTGTCCACCACACTGTGCAAGAGCAGTCCCTGCAGTGAACTATCCCCAGGCGAGGTGAATCCATACCTGGTAGAACCATCTGCCTTTAGGAATGTGATGCACATCCCTCCTGAAGAGATAATGGGTGACTGCTAAGGTGACCTTATCATCAAAACTAGATGCCTTAGAAATGGGACAAAAGCTGGGCCAGCAAAGAAAAGCACCCAAATGAATCAGAGGAATGTTTTTATTACTTATATCAGCCCAGATTTGCATGCTTTCAGAATTCTCTGGGTTGACAGGAAAGGTGCACAGCCTCTGAAATGGCTCCAGCTGCTCTCCTGCGTCCTGCTCTGAAACAAGCAGAGGCTAATAAGCCATTAGTTGACAAATGAATTATCTTCCTTGTTATTTTATTCTGACTTTTGGGACAATTTAAGACACTATATTTTCCCCAAGCCCTAAAAGACAACCAGAAGACCTCTCCCAGTGTTTTCCCACTGGCATGCAAAGAATGGTCTGAAAATCACAGAACTAAAAGTACGCAGCACTCAAAGTCTGAATTCACAGTACTTCCACCTACCATAAAGATCCTTCTTGCATAAAGTAAAAGGATAAGGAAAGATGAGGTAGTGCACTAAAAAGAAAATTTTCAATGGTATCCCAAACATTGCAGAGCTAACATTTTATAGCACACATTACGCATTTGCCTAATTTTTTCCTTTTCATTAGAATCTCAGAAACAGGCATTTCATTACTGTGCCATCTACTATAATTCAGGCACAAAAAAAAGTCAGTCTCAGAGATCCAGAGCTAAGATTTAATAGGATAACACTGAAGCACACGATAAAATTGAAATTATTAAAGCAGAGTAGACTTTGGATTTCATTTTCATTTATTTCACATCTAAAGACTTTATTATGTTTTATTTACTAATTCGTAAGATTTAAAAATTTGTAAAGCACATTCAATTATGGATGTGACTTAAGCTTTTAGATGCGCTCAACATATTCCTAGCCTTATAATCTAAAGCCCAGAGGCTTTTAATTTGTTCAGGTAACTCCTGTCCAGCTGTGCACACATAAAGAGAAGGGAGACCTCCCAAACCAGCCACCACCATACAGTAGATAAGACTTGTGAAAGTTTAACCTTGATTTTACAGCCTGATGTTACAAATCTCAGTATTTACTGGCAGGGGGAGGCATCCCCTACACCCCAAGGGTGGGGTACAGAGTATTTCCTTTACTTTCTGGAGTACAGACAACCACAAAGGACACGCTATCCTCAGAAATCTTGTACATCTGGAGGCCCTTCTGTAAAATTTTACAAACTTTAAATGAGAAGGTGTCTACCAGAGAGTGTTTTTTTCTTAGTATCTGTGACAGGTAAACAAAATATATTTGCTGTCATAGCTCTGAATCTTTCAGAGTGCATGTGCCACATCAGGAAAATTACAAATTGTTGCTTTTAACTGACTTTTCTGTAACTAATAACAACCAAAGTGCTTCTTATGGCCATTGTTAATGAATTCCATGAAATCACTGCAATTCGGAAAGTTACGGTGTGCCAGAAGTGCTTCACGATTACTCTAAGTTATGAATAACTTTTATGACCAGGTAGATCAAAGACAATTCCTTTCATTTTCAGGTAGAAGTACTTTTAAATACTATTGTCTGCAGCAGTTGTACCAGATGGCAACCAAGACAACCTGCTCTCTTTTGAAAGTTCACAACATCCCTTTCATCAGTCATCTTCTCTACTGCAATCCAGTATCACATAATTCTGAGAGTTTCTTTGAAAAAACAGGTCATAACTGCACAAAGAAAATGTACCCTAATGTGTGCAGCCTTGAAAACATTGTTCAACTGGGTCAACGTTTTTGTTGTCTTTTTAAAGTTTAATGGTTTTCTAGTTATTAAGCTCATAGGAGCCTGAGTGGATAAAAAAATAAAAAAGTACTTGATTTCAAGTGGTGACCTAGAGAAATAGCTCAGTAATCCTTGTAACTGAAGCCAGTACCTGAGAAACAAATCGTAGTTATCTCCCAAAGCCTTCTACTGAGCAGTGCAGCTCTGTGAAGCTGTCTTGCAGTTAGGAAAGTGAGATCATATTCCCAGCAGTACAATTTATTTGAGTGGCGCTGCTTTAACTTTGACTGTAAGAGCAGCAGGGTACAAGGGGTCAGGTACAAGCTCGCTTTGACTACGCCCTTCTGATGGGATGGGGTGTACAGCAGCTTCTGCAGTTTTCCAGGATGTTTGTACTGAAAAATATCATTACACACACAACCTCTCTGGATACTGATGACACACTGCCAAGAAGCTTCACAGGTTCCCACTCTATGTTCTGTAGTTTCTTGACTGCAAATGCAACCAGGAGACCTGCCTTCTCTGATTTGTGTGAAGTGGTGGGTGACTTCCCCATAGCCATGGGGAATGTTCCTACTGAAGGCCTCAGAGTCAGGGAAGGACTCTTCTGACTGCTTGCTCTTCCTAACTGAGGCCTAGCAGAATAATCTGGGCAGAGATGATAAAAGGCTCCACGGTGAATAGCAAGGCATGAACACACCAAGCCTTGCTTGCTTAAATCGGACAAAATACATTTTCAGGTAAGTAATTTTCCTAAACAAAATGAAAGCTAAACTTGCTTCCCTGAAATGGAAATGCTGTCACACAGAGCAGGGAATTTGGGAAGAAGTATTACAGACCCTGAATTTTTAAATACCCTTTTTCTGCAAAGCAATGAGACAGAAAAGGTAAGAGCTCAAGTACCTGCGAAGCTAACTAAATTCTGAAGGAGGTAGCAAAGGATAAGGTCCTATTTCAGAAATATGTGAGAGTCAGATGGTGAGATGGCTTAAAATTGAGCACAGATCCCAAACAGCCTGGCTCTACGCAGCAGCACTGTGGAGCCTGCAATTCATGCCGTGAGGGAAGACAACTGCAGAAAAATCTGATGAAACCAAGTGATTAGTCAATAAAATGGCAAGTGAAATTCAGTGTAAACAAATCTGGTGCACATGAGCAAAGCAGTAATCTGAACCATGCATCCAGCCTAGCAATGAGATCTTAATGGGCTGTTTCCACTCTGGAATGAGACTGCAAGAGAACAGGAATCTTTCTGAAAACATAAGCTCTGGGCTGATCATCTGCTTATACTCCAGGGCTGGTGGGTCATCCCAACCAGATGTCTTTCTCTTTTAAACAATGTATTCAACTCTCTTTCTACAAAACATTTCTGTTGCAAACATCAGATTCTGAGGCTTGGGCTGTAGCTTCTGCCTTGTTACCATAATAGCGCTGGAAAGGTTAAAATGCTCTATTAGGTCCATTTAGGTAAATCCTACTATTTAGTTTATTAACTTAGAATAATATGGTAAATTGCCCTTCAAACATCTTCCTATCTTAAAAATAAAACGGTAACATACAACATCACTTCTCTTGATTTTTTTTTTTTTAAAAAAACCATCCCCCTTACCCAGGACTTATCCTTTGTGAAAAGGGCTTTTCCCAGTACCTATAAATTCTTACTCCTTAAAGCCGTGCTCCATGGAAACACCTCAAAAACCAAACTGACACTGCTTATTTGAATAGGCAGAGCAGTAATGCATATTTACTGAACTAAGAGACTCAAATATTTTCTGCTGTTGCACAGCAAAGCACAAAACTGAGGTCCAGCCTCAGAGCATGCAGGCAAGCTCCTTCTCCGTTGCCCCTGTTTAGTACAAGAGAGTCGAAATAGAAGAAGTTAAAAATGTTTTTCACAAGTTTCATCATACTCAAGTCTGTCAGCTCTATTAACCTCAAGAATGAGAAGGGTCATAGCAGCCTAGGAGCTATTCAAAGTTCTCAAAGACCAGGCTGGACAGAGCCTTGAGCAATCTTATCTACTGGAAGATGTCCCTGATCTTGGCAGGGGACGTTGGACTAGATGATCTCTGAAGGTCCAACCCAAACCATCTGTGATTCCATGATTCTATTCAAATTAGGACTTTGGCAGCAACAACACAGGAGGTCCCCATTGGCAGGCGAGAGTACCCAGAAGACAGCACACCTTCACCACCCACTCTCCTACTCACAGTGCAGATCACTGAAAAGAACAGGGGGAGGGACAGTGATAGGACCCCACTATTTTTTCCTCCTTTGTAAGCCCACAGCAACGTAAGAACCATTCTGTTGAAGACAGAAGCAAGTATAGGAAAAACTGGAATAACAGGAAGGAGATAGATCACGATATTTGTCATATTATATTTTGGTTTTCCTTCTCCCCAACAACTGTCTCCTCCCTGCACAGCAAGGAACCCTTTTTCATGATAAGGTAGTTTCATGGTATGAAAACTTTAATGAGTAGATGGAGCAGGAATCCATTACCCATTAAAATATTGCAGTGGGTTAATCCAGCAAATAAAAATGGAGAATGAAGCAGATGGCCGTTTATAGTTCTCTTGATTTCTTAAATATTCCTTCCCAGTGCACAGCCATTCTTGTATTTAACATGAAATGCACAGTTCTCACCATGTGCACATTATGCAACCATTCATATGACCTCATAAACATTACAACTTACAGAGCAATTATTTTTTATGTCTTTTTTTTTTTTTTTAAGGAAAAGCCATATCATTTCATGGCAAATTATTCCCACACCTCAGATATCTTGAAATAATTTGAAGTAGCTGCCAATAGCAAATGATAAATCCACCAAGTCCAAGTATTTGTTCAAGATACCTTTTAGATGTATCATAATTTTCTGGGTTCAAGATATAATACAGGAAAAGCACTTTTGACATGAGATTTAGGTTTAATACTTCAAGTATTTAGTATTTTGTCAAACTCACGTGCCAGGAAAATAGGTATCTGAGCTCCTCTCTCTGTGAGATAAACTGGAAATAGATGCTTCATTAAAGCAATTACAATTCATACTGATACAGCAACTGAATACAGGCAACTGCTACTTCCCATTTCAGAAAAATGGATCCTCTGTCACTAAAAAAAGTGACTATGAAAAAATCAGTGATTGTCTCTTAGTTGTCTGTGTACATGACAAGCAAGTCCACAGCTTGTCCATATTCCTTACAAAAAGTGGACTGTGAATAGCTTAAAGAATACACTTCCTCTGTTCTGAGACCCACATAGTTAACAACTTTTAAAAATCCTTTTAGCCATTAAGATGCACTAAGACATTAACACACCAAGTGCAATTAAAATACCACAAACTAAACCCACTGTGTGCAAAAAGCTAATACGGGTCTTATACACCAACTAATCTCAGTTAGACTGACAGGTAAAGTGGGCCTTACAGGTGTATTTTGCAATGGGGCATTGCCCACTAGGTAAAAAACAGAGTGGAACTATCAAATTTTACACATTTGCACCTTTTTCTGTTACTACCTTGGTAATCTACCAAAGTATAATGCACTGTGAAACCAGGCCAGCACCCAGGAGAGGACAGGAGTGCCCATACAGAGCCCAAAGGACCTCTGCACACAGCCAGAAGCACACTTTTTTCTAGAGCTGGAATGAACCCTGAGATTTCAACCATGTGAAGCCAGTTGGCATGGAGCTGCTGGAAAAGGGCAAGTCATTCAGAGGTTGCTGAACCAGGTTTAACAGCAAATCTCTGCACAGTGGATCTCAAATTTTTCAGTCCTTATGATGGTCTCTGCATGTCCTGGTTTATTTGCTGCTTTCTTCACAATGGATCTTCAAAAACTACCAGAAACAGCACACACAAAATTCACACACACAAATTGAAACAACCTTGTGATGATTTTAAGCCAAGCATATGGCAGAAATTGGTTTCCATCTGCAAATTTCACTTACTCCCCCCATGCACCCACACTATATTTCAGTCTTTAATTGCCCAGTCACAGCAGTTCATGGAGGTGGGATTCAAATGGTGGGATCTATTTGCAGACTGATGCCCAACGAAAACCTGTAGTAGCAGTCTGGCTGTAAGGGATGGCTTCTGACAGGCACAGGAGGAGGTATCTGGATTTTTAGGCAGACACTGTGCAATAGCTGAAAACTGTAAAGGTCAACCAAAAGCATCCTTAGGATCGGTAAAACCATTTGACAGGCACAGCAACTGAGCCATGCTGACACTTGCCCAAATACACCTCTTATTTACTTGCAGAACAGCCTACAAACAAATGATGCACAGGAAAGAAAGATGTTGCAGAAGCTTTGTAATGAAGGCATATAATGACAGAAATAATAATAGGACGGAGTGAAGAGAAACACTTGTGGGTTTGGGGAGTACAAAGAGGTTTTACACTGCTGACACATCTATCACAGTTAGGTGTTTATATTCAGAGGGCATGAATCCACATGAGAGAGCCCTCAGCCTAGGCTGAGCCCTTGCATCACTCTCACAGTTGTGTTTGGAATAAATAAAAGCTCTTGGAGTGCTTGTACAATGTCTTAGCATTACCTGGTATTTTATAAAGCAAGGACTTTCCAAACCTAGGTTCTACATGCCTGAATATGGTCAACTCAAGCATAATAGTTTTCCCCACAGCTCCTCAGTGGCTCACTCCCTCAGCTACAAACCAGACAAAACACCCTCCTCTGAGGCACTGACAAAGAGCACACATTTGTGAGGCAACCAGATCTTACTGCAATGAGGAAATTAAATTTATTCTCACGTAGCCAAGTTTAAAAAATATTAGTAAAGTAAGACATGGAGGATAGGCTGAGCAAGAACGTTATAGAAAGTTTTATATTTAAAGGAATGCTATGCTATCTACTGAAAGAGCAAGGAAGAGATTCTGCATGAAAAAATTATAAGAAATCATTTCATTGAAGAGTATGTCACAGGCAAAAAAATTAAGTTTGTATGCTGCTTTTGCAAGCTTATTATGGTCTTTTAGCTATTTCTGTATTTGCGACAAATTTATATTAATATTTCATGCTGCACTGAAATAAGATAGATGCATTTAAACTGGAAATAATTGGTCTTCTGCTGTATTTATTTATATTCAGCAGTTTATATTTGTTTTTCTATTTCATATATTTAATTTGCATTTATTCTGGCTAGCATAAAATATTTAAAACTGGTATTACGAAGTCAAAGATATTCTTACAGCATGAAAGAGACTTTGAGAGGAAATATTTGTCAGTTTAAAATTGGAGCAAGCATAATTGAATAATGAGAAGAAATTCGAACCATCTAAAAGAATTATAATTAGAGCCCAAGTCAAAGATGACAAATTTCACCATTTAGAGCTATCGTGATGAAAATGGTAAATATGAGTTGTCACGCTTTAATTAAAAAGGAGTAGAAACGGCATGAAAGCATTCATTGTTAAAATGTTCTTAGCACTCTAATTATTTTTATTGATGGAAGTAATTATTAATTCATGAACAGGCTCTAAAATGTTGATACTGTACTTCATGAAATGAAGAAAGGAATATGCCATCTCATTTATTCATTAAACTCTTGGATTTCCATAAATAGATCTTTATAAATGCACGATAGCTGAAAAAACCATACCCCAACCCAAGACAAACTTCTGAAAACATCTGAGCTGACACGGCGCGGTGCCTCACCAAGACATTTGCTCCTTGCTGTCTGCCACGAAGTTCAGCCCACCTTTAAATGACACCATTGCTCAGCTACTCACTGCACCTGAACAGCATTTCAGCAGAAATGCTCTCAACCTATTAGCTTGGTGACAAGACTACTGTTGCTATATTACAAAACTAGGGTGCTCTTTCTTGAGACGTGTCCTATTTTTCTTCATGGAGATTTGTGCCTGGGTGGAAAAATCAGAAATTGTATCTGGATCTCTAGAATACCTGAGACATCTTCAACCCTACAGGCGAGCTGCCCTGGATGAATGGGACCTCCCTAATCCATCCTGCACTGATTTGCCCAAGCAGGGCAGTTCCCAGCTGCCCCAGCCTCGCTGTCCCTGTTGTGTGCATGCACCAGCAGCGGCAGCTTCACGGGACTCGCAGCACGTGTGCTGCAGAGTGGACCTCTGCCTGTGTACCCACCCCAGCACATCCCAAATGGACATCTGCAGCTCTCTGTGGGCTGCACCTGCACTGATGGAGAGTGGACACCCTTTCTGAACAGGTTCAGTTTGCATTTCTTGGCTAGTGAGGATGTGTAACAGCTAAAGGTGACATGCCCAGACACAGCCTTGAAATAATCACTGGATCTCTGTTCATTTCTAGTGAACTTATGATGCATATACTACATGTAAAAAATCAATACATTTCTACCTACGAAACAAGAAGACATAAGCAAGTTGGCTTAAATTAAATGCCTTTCAAGAGGAAAAAACAAACAAACAAACAAACCAACCAAAAAACCTGTGCAGTCTACAGATCACTACCCCTGGTGGGGGCTCACAAAGTATAGCCATGGTGACATTTAAGGTCATGAGCTTCCCAGCGGTGTCTCATATGAGGAGAGTGGGTTAGTATAAAAGTTCCATCAGCTGTGAGCCAGATGGATACCAATCCTGCGACAGGATATAACTGTAAGCAGGATGTCAAAGAGATTTTAATTATGCAACAACTTAAATACAAGAAAAAAAAAATGGGGAAGGGAGGAGAAGCTCATTTTGGGGATGTCAAAAATACTTTGTGTGACAGATTGCTACATTCTTTTGTTTAGGAGGCTAGACAAGGGTCATAAGTGAGAAATAGAGGGAGCACATCAACCACTCATTTGTTTGTAATACTCACAATTTTTCTTGCAGATTAGCTTTTCATCATGCCAGTCCTCGAGGAAAGAGCCAGAGGGGTGTTTTGTACAGCACACCGTGCTCACATCACTTGTGATTATCTAAGTGCTTCCACAACAAAAGCACCCCTAACACAAGCCGGAAAAAGAGAGTGAAGGCTTGGTGATTTTTGAGTTTGTCCCTATATTTTAAGAACCGTTCTGCCAAGGCACTTCTCTGACATTAGACTGTTGGAATGTGCAAGAAATACAAGCACTGTCCCCTGTTCACAGGCACTCAGTAACTTTGCAATCTAGCACTTTGGGGCAGTCAAAACAGAAATGGAAAATATGGTATTAAATGGCAAACAGAATGCATGATCACTTAAATCCTGCAGAGCCTGGTGTCATTGAGGACTGTTAATACTGTTGAGCATCTTTCTGCCTAGCAAGCTCTATGGAATCCTTTCTGATCTGGACCAAGCACTCCCCAGAAGGACGGATACCAGAGAGGCCTCTAGAGCTACAACTGCTAGCCCTGGGGACAAAATTCTCCAGGAAGTTTCTTCATGGCAAAACTGGACAAGTCAATTCATTTCCAAAATCTACTTTAGCCCTCCTAAGTTTTTGTGGACCTAATAACACAGAATAGAGACAGACGTCTCTTCCCGTCTGTTTGCAAAGAAAATGGTGACACAGCTTTATTAAATAGAGATGATTAATCATTTATGGAAACATTCTCATTTCTGACAGTACAGGCAAAGAAAAAGGCATTAGCAAAGTTAGATTCTCTTATCTTTTCTGCACCATGGAATGCCTACCATAATTAAGACTCACAGAGAAGCTTGTTCCTCCCGCAAAGGAAAATGAACTGAAGATATTAAGAAAAAACAGAAATAGGCAGCACTTGGGCTACAACTAGTTTCTAGAGACATTGCTGCAACAGAGACGACCTGTAGACAGAGGAGAGACTGGGCAGAAAATCTTCACACCACACAAGGTGCTGGTTATCAGATGAGGAAATCTCTCACACTGTACTGCCTGGCCCATGTTACTAGTACCTATAACCACTTGGCTTTGTACTGGTGTTTTTTAACACTATTTTTAACTACTGTCACTACAATATCTGCAGCCATATTTATTTATTCTGGACAAAGTTTTATCTGGGTAACTCACCCGAATAGACATAACTCTGAGGGAGTAAAGAAATCTTAAGATGAAATACTCCTGTACCTCTAAAAGTGCTGACAGCTATTTGAGTTTGCATTTAGGATAAGCACTTGATTGCCTCCGATTTCTGAAAAGAGAAGAAAAATATTAAGGAAGTGTAGTTTTCTATTTTGGATTGAATTGCCCCACAAACAGAAGATTATTCTCTTTGTTCTCTGTCCAACGTGTCATTTCTGCAGACTTCTGGTTTAGTTGGAACTATAATCTCCTGTGATATTTATACTACACATTTAAAAGGCAGTTACCTGCCAGGCTTTGAATCTCTTCAATGAGAACAGGAGGGAAATAAATTCAGAGAGTCTTTAAAACTGCATTTACTAACTTTTCATTGTCATATTGGAAAACATCAGGGAATACAGCATTTGTCAAACTGCTAGGCCATTACATTTAAAGCATCCCAAACCATTTCCTCAATCATACATTACAGTGTGTATCACTGGAGATCAGTGATGCACACACTAAGCAGAGACAGTTAATCATTTGTAGAAACATCCTCACTTCTGACAGTGCAGGTAAAGAAAAAGACATCAGCAAAGTTGGATTCTCCTATTTTTTGAAAAGTATCACTGGAAATGTATGGGACCCCCATAAGCCCAAGTGCACCCTGGAGCTTAGTATGTCACCTAGTGCTTAATCGAGCAGCTTCACCTCCTGCCAGGAACACTCAAAGGCACCCCTGCATAGACTTGGTGTAGATAGGAGTGAGCTGAACACAGCAGTAGTGTGCTCCTCCTGTCATGGTTAGAAGCAGTGTGGACACAACCACCAGGTCCCACCATACTTCTTTAATTGTTTGGGTGGTGGTGGAGGGGTGGTGTTAGCAGTGTGTCGTAAATGGGCTTAAGCAAGGAGGATTTTACAAATGTGAATGGTCCTATTGCTCTTCTTCCAAAGCTCTGCCCAGCATTACTCAAGCTATCACATGCACAAGAGCTTATACTTGTGTAGTCCTACCTCAGTGGACTATTCATTACATTTAAAGAACAAGGGAAGGGCACAAATTTTGCAAACTCTAGGTCTAGAAGTTTAATCAACTCTAACAGGAAGAACATGCTACTAGGACTCCAAAGCCTTCGCAAGTTAGAAGGCTGACTTCTGCGTGAACCCTCTTATCAGAACACTCATCAGACTCAGTGTTTCAAGGACAGAAACATTAAGCAAATCAAGTGATCCTGCAGAATTAAAAACTGCTATGAAAAGCTGTTGAAATTAAAGTGACTAGATGCTGTAATCACAGACCTGCAAGCAAGTTACCATTGAGTTAGTCTTTGTGTCTTATTTTACAACATGTATGAAACCCAAACCATTTCCTTCTGAACAGCAAAAGTAGATTCCCCTATCAATAAGGATGCTAACAAAACAACTTCTACCACAACAGAAGCAAATTTTAAATGCGCCACATTATAAATGTACCATAATTTAATTTGACACTGAAATATGATTAAGCTTCCTGATTGAAATTAAACAAGAAAAGAATCGCAATCTTGTGTGTCTTCACTGATAAAAATAAGGAAACCTCATAGCACCTTCTCCACACAAGAATATTTCCTCCCCGTCTCCCTCTTACTTGATTACTGAATTCTTGAGGTGCAAACTGTACAACAGACATAATGCAAAATAAAACTGCTCTACCATATATCATCAGAACAAGAAACCTCATCTCTTGATAGAAATATGAGCTGCTTTTTGCAGTTACTAATTAGCACTCAAAAGTCCCTTATTAGGGAGGATAAGGAAGAATTCAGGAACCAAAAAAAAAAAGTCCAGAGCAAATTAGCACTAAACCAGCAAATGACAAAGGATCTCCCATTAATTTCTTCTCCCAGTTTCACCAGCAAAGAAAACCATACCAATTATTTTAAAGAATAACAACTGTCAAGGTGTGCATTATTTCAAGTTCTACAGCATTACAGGCATCAAAATTAAATCTGCAAACAGTGTGGCAAAATGTATGTTTGCAACCCTTGGCAGGCAATCACATGGCTGAGAGGAAATGGAAGCGTACTCCTGCTTGCATCCTACTAGTCTTTCAATGAAAAGAGAGGTCAGGATCAACCAAAACAAGATAAAAGTAAGTTTTAAAAATATTTTTATTTTAAAAAATCTCACCGTCTTTCAAAATTTTGGTATTGATTCTTTTGAAGGCAAACCCCCAAACTAGCAAGAAGTAGCAGACACATTCTTGTTTCCTAACTTCTTGCTAACAGGTATTCATCTTTATGACCATGATGTTTAGCACATATAGGTGCATTTTTACACAAAGGAATATTTATTAATTGCAATGTATTTAAAATGTATGTGTTCTCTATTTAGAGAATCTTTTTAACTTCAAAGACTAGAAGAGGAGAAAAAAAATGTAGGCTCACCATAATTCAAGCTTAACAGTTTAGTAAACCATGCATCTGTTGTGAAATCCTCTAGAGGTCAAACACAAATACAATCTCAATAAATAGTTGCTGAAGAGATTTGACTTTAAAGGCCAAAAGATCACTGGAGATACTTAACACACAAGCTTGTGATGATTTCTGTTTACCCTACAACCTAAGCAAACACCAAACACAGTTACAAGTACATGTTTGTTTGTTTTTCCAAAATAAGGCCACAAAATATAAGGTGGAGTGCTAATAAAACCAGATACTGTTATTGATGGAGGTGTAGTTCCACTGCATGCTCCCTGCTCAGCAGCATTCAGCAAGGAGTACTGCATTTTCCTCCTAGATGGTGTTTCCTACCACAGGAGAATGCTGGAGTAACTAAGACTACTAAGATAATTTGAAACAACGTTGCCTCCACCACTCAAAAATACTTGTCTTTCCTATTGCTGCTACAAAATGGAGAGAAATTACATTATCAAAGAGTAAGGTGTGCCCTACAAAGGACAAAAATAACCTTCTGGACCCTGCAAGTACTGAACTCCATATGCCCCCCTTGCTCACTTCCCCACATGCACACTAAATGAAGGATGAGTCTCACAGGAAATGTGTTCTTAAGGACTGCAATATACGAATGTGCAAAAGGAGGGAGCAGTAAAGTGAAGCAGAGAATTCTCTCTTTACATTTACAGCTTTTAAAGTTTTTCATCACGATGCTTACTGTGTGTTTGCTGGTAAGTTTTCTATCTGTTTCAAGCAGAAGAAATTAAGAAAATTCTGCATTCCACAATTTATCACAGTGGCAACACTTTAACTATAGATGTGTTCCACTGGTGAAAGAAAACGCTGCATTTTTTATTCATTTATCTGTCTGTAGACTAACAAGCGGAACAAAACAGCAAAACACCACTCCAACTGGCCAAGCCAGGAACATTTTGTTTAGAAGAATGGACAAAACTTTGCCCATGAACTGGCTTGTTCAAACATACATAATTTTGGAAAAGTGCTTAAAAATAAAATCAGATCAGAGTGCAAACTCAAGGCAATCATTTTTATTTCCAGCTGACTTTGAATGCAAATGTAACTTAAATGAAAGGCCTATGATAAAAGCTGACCAGAGGATTTCTGAACCATCCTGTTCTGTTTCTGGACCCCATTTCTGTTCACTCTCTAGGAAGTTCAACACAACCAGATTGCTAGGATAGGTAGCTAACTCACAAGCTTACAGTTAACAGCTATGAAACTTCCCTTCTCTCCAACTTCTAAACAATCTCCTACAAAAATGGCAATGATTTAATAAAATTTTATGACAGTCATACTTGCAACTTATAAAGGATCCTTTTTGGAAGAAATTAAATTCACAAACTAGTGATCAGTTCATGAAAAATGAAAGAATGAGCCCATGAAACTAAAACAAGAACTGTTTATTGTCCTATGACAGTAACAAAGATATCAGTACTGTGGAAATATTCCAAATCCATGCTTGGGCAGCTAGTGGAATGGGCAAATTGTTCCCAAAATACACTAAACTTGAGACTGAAAGAACGCTTACCTGCATATTGCACTAAAGCCTTCACCTACAGGCTTTGCTCAGGACAGAGCTAGACATGTAGCATCATTTATGCATTTCTAGTGCCATTGCCTACCCTACCCTAGTCTGACATTTTATTTTAGCCTGACATACCAGGTGAAGACTGAATCCACATACAGGAAATTTCTTGAGTCAGTGTAGAGAATAAAGTAAAGTTCTACAGTGAAATTCCAGCCTTATCGAACCCGTCATTCTCTGGTTTTCAGAGGTTATGAAAACTGTTCATAACATATTCTATATACTCTCAGTACCTTGAAAAAAAGCAATTTAATTACTTCCATCCTCCATAAAGAAGTTTTATCTTTACCTTTGCACTGAGTTGAGATATATTCTTCATTTTCATTTCATGTATTCTAGTGTTCTGCAAAATTTGCTATTTTGGTGGACTTACTTCATCTGGAAGTCTTTTTCTGACTTCAAAAGAAGTATCACCTAAGAGCTCTTTCCATAAAGAGGTTTTTTGATTGATGAACAGATGCTTAGTTCCTAATGATATTTCTGAGGTTAGTCTACTCTAAATGAAACATCCTCAGATTAGCTAATTTTTGGTCTCTAAAGAATCATCTTAAATAAAGGTCACTGAACATCTCACTATGCAATTAATAAAGATTCAGATAGTAATTCCTTGATCAAATATTAGTATTTTTGATTGGTCCCAGAAGAAATATCCTTTTTTATGTAAACCTGGCACATGAATCACAGCCACAGCTGCTGCCTGATATAATCAGTGTACAATATTCTAATCCCATGAACTCTGACTCAGCAAGCATCTGCTTTCCAAATAAACTTTATCAAACATCATTTATTTCAGAACTCATTTTGTCAGTCAGGGTTTAAAAAGAGACAAATTTCAAAATCTTTCATAGAAGCACTTTCAAGTCAACCACTATATTTCAACTTCTTTCCAGAAGCCCTTCCCTAGGAATTCAAATGGTTATGACACTGAGTTAAACTGTTTAGTTAGTAAAGAAAGTACTATTAAGTTGTTGTTTTTTGTTTGGTTTTTTTTTTTTTTTTAATTGACCTCTTATGTAGGCTACACTTAGAGAAGTTGTGGGACATACCAGGTTTGATGTGCAAGTTTTACATACCAGTAGTTTACTACACCAGTAGTCCCTTGGCTGATAGGAACTACAGTAAATTTATAACACTTGCACTTAAGACCTACATTGATTATCTGTCCACTTCGAAGCACACACAGAAAGACAAGAACAGTGGAAGTCTAGGGCCTAAGACAACAACTACCATTCTCTCCTACTACCTTGCAATTAAAATAACAATTTTGTGGTTGCAGATTTCCCACTCGCTTTGCAATTTCCCATACAGTTTGTAGACTGAGACCTTTCCTACCACCAAGAGAAAAAAATTCAGTTGCAGATATTCTTTTAGAAATGAACAATGTTAATGCCAAAACACAAGGACCTTCCAGGTGAGGCATAATGTCATTTTTTTCTCATCTTTTTGCATTAATGCTTTCTAAGGTGCAAGCATTGGGATTGCAAACAAGCAGTAAGATCGCTCTCCACAGCTCAGGGAGAGCTGGAAACAAGGATATCTCAGCAACAAAAAAAGGAAAAGCACAAAGTCGTAGAAATGGTGTCATGGAATCATTTAACTCTGAGGTTCAACCAGCCTCCCACTCAAACCAGGACTATCACCAACACTGTACCATTAGCTAACCTGTAGCTTTATCTAGCCAAGTCTTGAAAAACCTTCAAGAATGGAGACTTCACCACCTCTTTGGGTGACCTGTCCCAGTGCTTCACAATCCACTTACCGAAGTTCTTCTAACATGCAGCCTAATGCTCTTCATATGCCATCTGACATTGCCACTCATTAGAAGACCTTGCCATACCTGTAAAAGCATTTTAAGGCTGTTATTAGAGTGCTCCTAGCCACCTTCTCACACTTGGAAAAGCCCAGTTCCTTCAACGTCACTCACCCAGGATGTGGATTCTAGCTCCTGCTTATTGCAGCAGCCCTCCATGAGACCTCTCCAGTTTCCCAACATCCTTACAATACTGGGGAGTCCAACCAAAGTGCTCCAAATTCAGTCTCACAAGGTGACATAGACACAAATAAAAGCTCCTCTTGAAGCACCCCTTATGTGGACTGTATACACCAGTAAAGAACTGCTGAGGAGAGTTAAGCTGGTATAAGTAAGGAATACAAAGGAGCCCAGCCTGTCACACACCATTCACACACACCACAACAGGTGTACAGAAATATAGAATACAGGGTCTCATACTCCATTGCTTCTTCTTCCTAATTTCAGGTAGGCTGATTTTCCAAACAATTTTGCTCCATCAAGAGGAGTGTACTTCCTCTTCACCCACTTCACGTCCTGGCTTTTATTCCTAAGGGCTTACCATATTATCTTTGTTAATTATAAGATGATTTATTATGTATGGCTTAGATGGCTGGCTATTCTATATACTGAGTTGGACTAACCACCCCCTAAAGCATCTCACTTCTCAAGTGAAAGCAGAAGGAATCTGGAACTGAGATTCACTGTGCCTCTGTCAGAGCTCTACAGCATAGACATCTAAAAATGAGCTAGTCTTTTGGGGTGGATACACATAGCAAAACACTTTTCACTATCTTTTTTTTTTTAATCAATAAAAGCATCTTTTTTACAACAATGTCACATTATATCCTTTTAGTTATTGACAGGTTTGAAGATAGGCTAGTATGGAATAAAGTTGCTTACAAATTATTGTTATAATTGGTGAAAATATTGTTCTCTACCCAATATGTTAGATATTAGGAACATTCCATAAGCATTCACTCAATATGGATTCATTAAAAATAACTGCCACACTGAGATTATATAAAGGCATTTTCTAAAAAATAAATTAGTTGCCTAACAATCTAGAAAAGGTCCATTATAAGACTTTGTCTTTCTCCAAGTGTTACACAGTGAAAATAAAGACCTGTCTATTTGAAATGAAATCTAAGAATTAGCATAAGAAGATATAATCAAGGTAATAAGAAACATTATCCCCTATTATTTCTAATAATTGGTAATAAGTTCAGAGGAAAAAGTACTCTGCACTAGTTGAATACTAAAATATGATTATGTGGTATAAAAATAAAGCAGTTAAATTTCAGTGGAGAAAGGTTTTACAGTATTCTGTTACTGTGCCATGGGGATGGGAAACCTCACAATACTGAGACATTTTTTTAGCTTACTTAAGTAATATATTCTCATTTTCAAAAAGCCACTTTTACAGACAAAATTTGATATTTTTATTAAAACTTATGTTCAGCTTATAGTCATATGCCACATTAATTTTACTGATTTTGGTCTGCATTATTATTTTTAATCTACTACACACTCAAAAGCTTCTGCAGCTCTATAATTGCTAATGACAAGTGAATAGCTGTAGTTTCAGGCCTCATTGAGCCAGACCCAACTAGCAGGTCACACTCCAGGTCATGTCATTATCCTCAATGAGGATTTAAATCTTAAGCAAGACGAATAGGCAGATGCAAGTACTACAGAAGTCTGTACGACAGTGCTCTTGGAATGGCAAAAGGGAACACCACAACAGAGTTCCCAAATCACTGCTTTCTTGGGGGAACAGAAGGAGCAGTCGGAGACCAAGCCCTGAAAATCCTTAGTCTTCCTTCAGCCTAAGCAGACAGAAACAGCAGACGATGTGGGAGCCAGCGTGACTGCCCTTGAGGTGCGTGCTACAGCATGCAGCCCTAGAGTAACAGAAGATGCAGGTACAGTGGAGGAAAGTCTGCAAGGACTACGTGGCCACAAGAGAGGGGGGAAGCAAGACTCCTCTGGCTATCAAAGTAACAAACAAGAAAAAAACAGAGGCAGAATAGGTAGAATGGGAAGAAATATCAATACGGGGTATCCGTAAAGAACTTAAAACTGACAAAGCATAACCATACGCTGAGAGGGAAGAAAAATAAATGGAGAATCACAAGGTGGGGGGTTGGGGAAGTGGCAGGGAAGTGAAAGACTGAAGAAAACAACAGAGAAATCCAGGAGAGAGAAAGCAACACTGAAGTCACATTTTATTTATTTCAGATTTATGTGTTTCTATATTCATTCACTGAAGGTGAGATTCCTTTTGAACCATCAATCATATTTGCAAGATGTGACAAGCAGTTTTTCATCTAGACTCCCTTTTTCCATTTCCTTTTTCTTTGCCTTTTCAAAAACTGGCAGATCACTTCACTCAGCTATCTATCACCAGCACTGCACGGCAGCAATTTTGGGTGCACGAGCAAACATGCACACTTGTCCTCAACGATGCCATTGGTCTGCTGACTCCAGCTGCTGACATCTGCAGCTCTACAGAGGCATTAATTTTGTGCACACTTTCCAAGGCTGTTGAACATGACTCTTACTTTTTTCACATGCACATGATGCACATACTTAACTTTTGAGTCTGTGAGAGTCTAAAAGACAGCGTAAGGACAGACTTTACAGGAGCTTTACTCGAGTCCTCACCACCCACGGCAACGGAGCAATGGTTACAAGCAAACTAGCAGGCAGGTTCTCTGCAGACCCCCAATGCTGAGTAGTTTCTCAGCCAACTGCAGGGGTAACATGGAGCTCTAACAAATGAAGGAAGGTACCTGATAAAGGGAGGCGTATAATCAGAAGGAAGTTAAGTGTTTGGAAATTGTTGAGTTAAAAGCAGTCTAGTTTCTACCCATTTGGCTAGAAAATGAGTAGGAGTCAGGGCCTGGAAAACTTCGCCCTGCCAGGATAAAATGCTAGTGTTTCAGTGATACTAGGAATATTGAGCCAACAGTCATTGTCAGTTTACATAATGTCCTCCACCATGCATTAGGTCAAAATTTGACAACTAAAAATACAAAGTTTCTAGTAAGGTGCAATAGTCTTTTCATGACAGAAGTAGATTTTACCCATCTGTGAATAGGGATGAATAGCTGATGTTGTGATATTGGAAAAATTACATATTAGATGAAGTATGTGTCTGACTTTTTAAGATGGAAGCTGTAGTTCAGGACATTCTGTGTTCTCATAAGGAGGTACCTGTAGCTATGACTGCTGCAGTGCAAAGAATGTCTCTATTAAATGAAGCAAATGATCCTGGTTGGTCCTTTTCTGTAATTCAGTGGAACACCTGAACTGCCAGCTTCTTTGTGGACAAACCAGCCATTCTGGAAGAAGCAGAAAAAAGTGCCTGGACCTAATACAGAGCTATGAGATCCTTCATGCGTAGAGGTAGGTTCATAATCTTTTTACAGACAGCATGACAAGGTAGATGAGCGTAACTCTTTTGTCTGTCCTGAGGCTATGAAATAATTTTGACACAGCCTTCCTTCAGCATAAATTGTGGTATATGAGGGAGTGCAGGAAAAGCCTATGTTAGACCTTAACAGGAAAGCTCAAATGCGTGTATGCCTGCTTAGATTTTTGCACAAGTGTGTGATGTTTCTTCAAAAGCAAAACCAATGAGGCAGAGGGAAGGAATGGAGAACCTTTCTTCTGGGGATCTACTGAGCATAGCAAGAATGACCTACCTTCCAGAGACTGCAGAGACTGCCAAGAGAGAAAAGGAGTCAGCTCAGACCAGGGATACTGCAGCTCACAGTGACTACCCAGAGCCAGAAATAAACACCCAGACCTCAGAGAAACAGCTAGAAGGCAAATTCCTCAGTATCAGAGGAGTCAGTGTAGCATTTACTGCTTTGTAGAGCCCTTAAACTGTCTGGAGGCAAAAGCCTTTTGAACAGACGTAGTAGGCAGCAGGTTTTTTAAATCAACAAACATGCTGTTCACTTTCTTTTCATTCCATCTTATCTGGCTACTCCGTGTTTGCTGGATTTAAGATGGTACTTACTCTAGCTTTGGCTCAGCTAAAATCTGGCTTCAGTTCAAAAGCTTTTCATCTTCTTCGGGTAGCTTATTATAGGAGAAAGATCTATGCACATCTACCTCAAAGGTCTGACTCAAGGCTTTATTCACAGTGTAAATGAGTAAACCAGGAACAAGCCTTCACCTGTAGAAGATCCTGTTTTTCCATGAACAGACTCGCATATAGGATCACCCAAAAATTAACTCTAGCAGTCTGTGACTATGCTAGAGCATGCTGCTGCATCAGCATGCACAAGGACACATTCATTTTCTTGGAGAACAAAAGAGTTAGAAATTAACCTCATTTCCATCCAGAAATTCCCAGGAAACTTGGTGACCTGTGGCAGAGCAGTGTAGAACACAGGGAACTGTCCAGTGCCATTCAGCCCCATCCCACAGCTTCCCAAGAAATGATGATACCTTCCAAAAGCTACGCAGGGGAAGAGCTCTCAAGCCCACCTAACTGTCTGCCCTTGAAAAGAGTGGCTACTGATTGCAAGAAATAAGAACCAAGAGCAGCTAGAAGAGGTCTTCTGTGATTTGGATCATCTCAGGCAATTCACAGCACCATCAGGCCTGACTAGATTGATGGTTACTGATGACAGTTGCTTACTCAAGTGACCTAATGTATAGGGGACCTAACATGGAGAATTTTAAGGAAACCTGTGACTTCCCGTGTTCAGCAAAATGAAACAAACAAACAAACAAACATACATCCAAGTCTAGACTATGTCTGCATGATACACTGTAACTGAGAAGAAAGTCTAGGCATGAACTTCTGTGGAAAGCAGACTGCTTAAAGGCTGCAGAGGTAGAACACCATGTGCAGTACCACAGTCATCACACACAGGTTTCTTGGAAACAGGGTGAAGTCCAGCAAGTGTCCTTCAAATTAAAGTACTCAGGAGGAAAGGATGAGTTGGAAGTTGATTTTGTCTGAATTCACCTGTCAACTCATGGCACATGTCTTGTACCTTGGTGATGAAGAATTTTTTTCCCTTTCCTCTGGAGTCCCCTGAAGAGACTTCAGTACAAGCGAGGATGACTCTGAAATGAAGACCATACTTTCAGGGATCACTGACATGAGAGGAAACAACCAAAGCCCAAACATCTGAAGTGTAAGGGTCTGTAATGACCAAAACAAAAGCTGAGGAGAGACTTCTTCTCCTCTAGAGACAGGTAACACAGGTCATGGTACACTTAAGTCACTAAGTTGTATTAATAGTCTTGGTGCTACGATAGATGTGTGCTTTCAGTAGTCTTCCACTTTTGTCCTCCATATTGTAAAAAAGACAACCAAAAAAGCTTAACCTGACAGAGAAAGCAACATCCTGCTTTCTTAAAAACACAGCCTTCCTTGAGCAATGAAGCAGCTATTTCCAGTCCCAGATCTCCAACCGTCTAGGTTTCCCTAGTCAGCTTTTCTTTGGGAACTGTGTGCTCTACGTGGTATTTGCTGCAGTTATGAGATAGTCACTGGACAAAATCAGATGCCCTGGTATTTAAAACGTATTCAGCCAAGTGACAGTTGACAAACAATTGGCTTGTAAATGTTTGCTGCTGATTTATGCATTACTCCTCCTTTGTTAAACTGCTGTAAAAAGATCCCATATAATCTAAAACTTGATGGATGTATACAGACAAGATCAAGAGGAACAAGATACTGTTAAACTACTGCTAAAATGATTGGGATCATGTGATTACAGAAAGCTCCATAAAATTCTGAAAAAGCCTGTGATTCAGTAGAGTGGAATAACATCCGAACAAGATCCCAACATCATGTTGTTCCACTGGATACAAATTTCTTTACTAAATAAAAAGACACACAGGAAAGACCAATATTCACCTTGTTCAAAACACCCACTAACCCTATTCCTCTCTTTTCTGCACTGCATACAAAGCAGTTCTCAAATCTAAAATACCAACTTCTATATTTTTTTACCGATGTCAAATTAGTAAAACTATCATGAAGCTTTGAAGTTTCATGAATTAAGTAGTTTTGGGATGCTACTACATCAAGGAATGTCTGGAAATTTTGCAATAAAATTTTTAGAAAATATTATTTATTTTAAAATAACCCAAAATAAAGTTATTTATCACTACAATTCAGCTACGCTATCTTTATTTTATGCCATTACTAAAAAATTTGAAGCAGCATTATTACTTCTTTGCTAGACTGGATGGCTACAATCAAAGTGATTTTCTGCCTCAACTCATCTTTTTATTCCAGATGTTTCCCATCAGGCTGTTCTCAGGAATGGAAATCTGTGAAGAATTAAAACTAAAAGGTATTTTCTCTCATACCAAAGAAGAAAACCATATGTGCATGGTCTCAGTAAACCCAATAGGCTGGGCAAGGCAGCAATCCCAAGCGCACAGGCCCGTTACCATTCCAGACAGCTCAAGAGTAACTAGGGCTCAGATGGGGGTTCGTAGACTTTGCATTAACAATTTGCTTCAGCATTCAAGAACAGCCTTGTTCTGAAAATCAAGTGAAACTACTCAGCTGGCATGAAGTAAGCCAATGGATAAACTAAGCAGTTTCTACTTACTATTTGCTCCAAAACAGTAGCCCAATACTCAATTGAGGCATACGTAGATAGATGAACCAATGAATTTTCATGTTGGACATGATGAGGAGGCACACAAACTAGGTCAGTTGTGTATGGGAGCTACTGCAAGGGGAAGGAAAGTCATACTCTGCTTGGCTAGCCCAGTCCACACTTCACCTGTTATTTATGATCAGATAGCATAGCTAACGTTCATCATAGCTAATTTCAGGATCTGAAATTCAGGTCTCTAAATTTTGAGTTATTGCTAGTGCCCTGAGTGTACCTCTAAGTTGTAAGACCTACACAGAAGAAAGTGGACCCACAAGCCAGACCTGCTGCATGGTGGATGCGTATCAATCCACTCAGATAATAGTCAAGCCCAGTGACAAGTAATTATGAATTGCACTGACTATGAACAGGAGAGACTCTGGTTTGAAAAGGACAATCTGATAGCTGGCATAGGAGCAGGCTCATCATAAATCATGTAGACTGGCAAATCTGACAGCAGAAAAAGTCATAAATCTTGAACATCTCTCAGCCTTTGGGAAGAAACACCTTTTGGTATTGGTAGGTAAGCTATACTTCATCAGCTTTGTATTTTTCTAAGAAAAACAGAAATAAACCAGTTTGACAGAGACAAAACTGTTGTACCCTTAGGGACTGATTAGTTCTTGTACATACTCAACTGCTACTTCATGCAAATGTAGGAGTCCAAGTACGGACAGCTGAAAATTCAGAGAGTACATCTGGCGGGCAACTACCTGGGAGAGCAAGGGACAAGTTACGGCACATAAGCCTTTAAATGCACGTTTCACTTGTGCAGCACTTGTGTAGCATCACCACAAATCACAGAATGAGCGTTCCCCACAACTTCCTACGGCCTTCCCAGCAGCACGTGTGTGACACATTTGTGCTGTGCCAGCAGTCCTGGCAACAGATCTGTGCTGCAGCGCATATCACAGAGGCAGAGCTTGCCTGGCATGTTTCCTCCTCAACTAGTTCAGGCTAAAATGTCAAGTCCAGATTTCTGAGTTACATGAGATAAATATGGCCGTATGTTTTAATTCAGATGTTGCTTTAGATTAATGGAAGAATGTTTAGAATTTAATCAGCATTCATAGGTTATCACCTCATACCTATATAAATTTTTATCAGTGGAAATGTAGAGCAGACAGCTTGTCTCAAGGAAAGAGGCAAGAAACCATTCAGACATTTGACTCAAAATATTGATACCACTAATAGCAACCCTATGCAGGAAAGCAACTTAGAAATTATAAGTACAAGATTATTTATAAAACAGTTGAATATTGATGCTCGAGAAAATGTAGGAACACAGGAAGCATAATTACTTGAACTTACATAGTCTATAGGCAAGACATTTTTGAGCAGTACTGTAATTCAAAACAGTAAATGTGAAATGATTTTCAGACCTATTAGTGACTAGGAGCTCCTCACAATTAATGACATAATTTTTGAGGACATTACAAGAGATAGTACAAGACATGCAACAATCTTAAAGAATCATAGCTCAATTAGTAGTAATTAGAAAAACTGTGCTGTTATCTTCATGTCTGGAAGAAAAAGGCTTTGGACTTACAGTTATGGAGGCATTAACACATCGGATTAAAATTTAACAAGAATAATAGCAATAGATAGTGGTGCTGCAAAACACATGCATGGCCATTCTAAGTCAATGTGGAAGAGGGGAAAAAAAATCACCCTCAGAAAAGTACTAATTAGCTTTTACACTGGAGTAGTTTCAGTGTCTGTGACAAATTAAGAGATGAAAAGATTTTAACTAAAATGTGCAGAACTAATACTTACAATATTTTTCAACGTGTTGTGTAAATCTGTACACTTAAAATGTTCTCTTACCATATTTGAGGCACGAGAAAAGCAATTAATTGCACCTTTCCATGTCCTCTGTATGGTTTCACTCCTAAAGTTACCTTGAAATTTCTCCTAATATAATTTGTTACTCTGATCTCCATGAGGGAGATGCATTAATGTGAAATTTCAGGGAAAAACAGAGTAAATTACAACGTGTAGCTGAGCTGGTCACTAAAATGCAGGCAAAAATAGGCAGCCAGACAGATCTGAGATTTCAAAGAAAAACAAATGGAAAGCAGTGTCTAATCTGCAAAGGCAATATCCAAAAGCCTATCCCACATCACAAGGAGTGACTCAATGCCAAATGGAGTAAGACCTTGCTTCTAGATTGCAAAGCTATTGGGGATTACTTTAATAGAGAACACTTAAGTAATCATGTTTGATGGGTGAGACTGCATCATTTATCAAAAATCTATGGTAAAATTTAATTTTCCTTGTGACTCAAAGACAGCAGTGGCAGCACTGCTTGTTGTTGCTGATCTGTGCCTGTTGATGCCTTCTGAAGTGGAAATGATGGATGCAACATGTTCTAGCTGTGATTAAATTTGCTTTGACAAAGCAGCATGGAAATCTGATTTTCAATAGACCTTTGCATTTCACCCAGTGCTGAGTAAACAGATACACAACATAATGCTATATGGTTGTCAAGCTGATGGCTAATTCATTCTGCCAGTCCAATCAATCTAACCATTAAAATATTACCTGTCAATATCAAGTAGATTCAGCTTGGAAATTGCATGGAAATGGGAAGCTGTTTAGAAGTAAACACTGCCAAAGGCAAGTGTGTCATAAAATTATTTTTCCAGGTCCTCCCAACAGCTTCAGTTGGACCCAGTAACAAGGCTGGCAGAAGAATTTTGCTTCAGCTTACTCAACAGTTCTCAAACCTGTCACCATAAAGTTATGCCACAGAATGAAGGTACAATGTACCAAACCCCTCTCTTCCTGTGTTACTGCTTGAAGAGAAGGAAGCAGAAAATTGCATTAAGAATACACCTTATCAAATGCTATTACCCCAATATTTGAAAAGACTGTACCTACACTGCCTTCAGAAAGAGACATCCTTCATTCCTTGAATGATAGGGAATAGGAGTTGGCAAAACACAGTGACAACACATCTTTGATGGCACTGAGCTCAGACACCCTTACATACCCTTTTAGTTTTACCCTTCATTGGAGGAAATTAGGATATTGCCCACTAATCACTATTGGCAGCAGTGCTGTGGACATTCCTGCCCTCTTGGCAGTGCTTGAGCTCTCCTGTCAGCTGTCATAACCACACATGCGTGATGCTCCCAAAGTTACCTCTGCTTTCAGCACTCAGCTCCTCAGCACAGCAAATCACCATGGCAAGTGGTGTGACTATCTACTGAGTAGATCTTGTACAAAAAAAAGGTCTAGAACATCAGTGCAATGATTTTTTCTTTTTATCTTCAAAACAAAAAGGATGCTTAGAATCATAGTTTGGTTGCTAAATTGTAAAACAATTTAGCCTCTGGCCTTTGACATTGTCAAACAGAGCAATAATTAGAGAGGGTTATTTTAAGTTTAATTGAATCACAATGAAAAGAAAAACGTGAATAAGCACTAGCAAACACTTTCTAGTCTTCCTATTCCTCTGCTGTTCAGACCTTCAGAACATGAAAGAAAATCTGATTTAATGTAATCTCCTTCCTAAGAGAAAGAAGAAATAAGATTTAATTCAAATTACACAAAGAGAAAACCGAAACCCCTTTGGTTCATGGTCACATAATGTAACAGGAATTGCATCTGGTGCTTGGCTCTGTCAGGAAAACATAGTGGAATTATGCTTTTTATTTTCAGAAAATAAAAAGATATTCCAAGTTTTTATAAGTTTATACACTGACTTATGCTGTCAACAAAAGACAGAATGAGACTGTTGCCCTTCTTGTCAACACTACCCTCCACACCAAAACATATTGAGACACTTTTGCTGTCCACAGTCTTTCTTCAGACAATGTTCATCATGAACAGAAAGGTCAAGGCACTGAAGAACACTGGAAAATGATACCAGGTGAACAGAACAATAATTAGTATCTCATATTTCATCTAGATCAAAAATCTGCCAGCCTGCTTATACCATACTATTCACACACAGAACAAAATGACCAAGTCTTAAACCTAAGTATTATTTTGGGCTTTTGAGAAAACTCATTTAAGCTTGAAATATGGCAGCTTCAGTGTGGCTGTAAGCACTACATCCATATTTGCATAATTTTGAAATACCTACTTTGTTTGATTGCTTGTGGTTTGACTGCTGCCATGTTACTTGGAGCTGAAACATGACATTCCATGCCAGAAAGCATCCAGAGTCCACCTACTCAACAAGTGTCTCACAAGGACAATACAAGAGAAAAACTGTACATATTAATACACATCTTATACTATAAGTTTTAAAGTTTATCTCAAGTAAGCTTAATCTGAACATAAAAAATTATATTCAGAGCTTAGTGTGCTAATTCATAAGGATGAACAGATGAGCCTAAGATTTAAACCCAACCCAAACCAGAAAGATTGCTGTAAATACTCCTACTTGTGGGAGAAAAAAAAAGGATCACAAGTAATCACAATTTATTTTAAATTTTCTGATTATGTTTTGAGACCTGTTGAAAAAAAAACAGCTGTATTTCTAGAATTTATGTCAAAGTTCTCTAAAGCTGCTGAAGGCACTTCCACATGAAGTAATGCATTACAGGATGCAGATGCTCAAGGCAGCTCTGACACACTTTGAAGGATGAGGTGGATAAGCATGGCTCTTGCCATGCTGTAAATTTTCTGTGCATTTTCATTAGGAAACTTGCTTTGTTTTCAGCTAGTTCTGTTGAAATCCCTCTTTATTCAAAGTAGGCTGAGGTTAAACCCAAGTACTGATTCACCATATCCAAAGTAGTCAACACAGCTACAAATACTTGTAAGAAAAAAGTTAGGAACTGAAGGAAAAAGGATTTAGCCTACCTACAGCAAGATCAAATGTGAAAGCTTTCTCTCCCCTTTTATCCAAGTGGCTTTGACACACTATGACACTTTCAGCATGCCCAATCCTAAGAGACAGCTTCAACTACAGACAGCCCACTCCTAGCAGCATACCCTCACTTCCACAGGTAACGTCCTCTCTGCACTCCCCTGGGGGTCCAGACAGAATTAAGGTTCCTTCCTTGAAATGTATTTATTACTTCTCTCCCCACCCCTATAATTTATTTACTTCTAATTTGTCGAGGAGAGAATCCTGACATTCTCTGAAGATAACTCCTCTTCTTGCTTCCTCAGATACAGAGAAGTTCCATGCTAGATCAGGCATCAGCTCTAGAGTAGGTAATAACAGCTTCCCATTTCAGAGTTGGACATTTCCAGCCTCCTTCACTTTCATGAATCAATGTACATGTGTCAATCTGAAGAATCTCCATCCTCTGAAGCTTATATTTTCTATCTGTGTGCATTCACAAACACGTCTGGAACAAATAGGTAACTGGGAGAAACATGAGGTCTCCATGGGCTACCTCAATCAGACAAGGACACCAGTCATTAACTGCTCTGGGATGGCAGAGGGCTGAGGGTGCTGACCCTCCTGCACCTGGCTAGTGGTATAAAGGGAATGACTCCTGGTCATGCTGAGATGGTGCAAGTTATATGGCTCCAAGACATCCTTGCATGCCTAATGTTAGACAGAATAAATACACTTCAGAAACAGTGTGTTGAGGGCAAATCTGAGAACTCTGTTTTTCCAGGCCCTTTAGAAGGAATTACATCTAAGAATCACAAAGTCTTATTGCTTTGAAGAAAGAACTCAAAAATCACTGTCCATCCCATCCTAGCTGCTGGTAAGAGTCTCCTTGTGGAACACTTGTGGAAGTACCACAAAAGGTATCTGAGAAGTTTCCACCAGGAAGAATATAGAAGGGGCGGTAGTCACAGTGTCACTTAAAGAGATACAGCATGTTCAAAGGTCTGAAAACAAAAGCCCTAGAGCATTCAAACGCGTTGTCAAATTTTCATGGAACATGAGAAAGAAATTTTTCATTATCAGACGTTTTAAAAACTGTCATAAAGCTTCTAAGTAGAAAGAAATGGCATGAGATGATATGGTACAGGCAAGAAGCTCTAACTGACATGAGAGACGTGGCTGAAACTGCATAATTCTGTTTCACTATTAAAATATTAGACTGGCTCTACCTTGTTTTATTTCACAAAAAATATCTAAGATTTTGGCCTAGTAAATTAGAAACTTGAGACACTTTCACTGGAACCCATGCAATGATATACTATACAATTAAAACTTCTAATGAAAAGCTTCACTCTAAAATGCCTCAAAAAAGAGTTCTTAAACTTGTGTCATTAATTTTAGAAGTTTCAAGAAAATTTTCATCATTAAATTCCTCATCTACCAACATTTCTGTGAAAATTTTCAAGTTGAAATTACTGAAAATAATTCTTGAAGAACCAAAACCACTGTTAAGAGTATAGAAAAATATCAAACTTAAGCTCTGGCTATATAGAGAGCAAATAGGAAAGCATTAATTTGAGTGTCAAAATAGCGTCTGGACAGAAAAAAAATTGAGGCCCATAGAATACTGTTAATCATGTCTTAACCAGATTAGCATTAAAACTAAGAGATAAATTAACTAGCAGACATGAAGCAGTAGCATTTCTCTCAACACCAACACAAACAGAACGAGCAAATTTATCTTTGACAAAACTGAAACACCTCCCGTAATTAAAGGAAAAACAGGGTAATATTTAATGAAAGCAGAACAAAACACTATCACTAGTAGCAGATGGAAGAGGAGACAGAGGAAAGGTACAGAAGGAAGAAAGCTGCTATGTGGAAAACCTCCAGATAAAAACTTCGGATAACAAAGAAAAACTCCAAGTATGTCAGCCCAAACCATCTTCCCTAAGGAAACTTTATAGGAATAAACTTACTAGAAGTCAACCTCTGAACACAAGACTTAAAAAGCAACAGCAATCTCCTCATTTGGATAACAGAAAAAAAACCATTTTTGAAAAGAAATTTTGAGTAATGATGAAATATTATTTTGTTGATAAGAAAAACAATATAGTGCTCATGCCAACAGCACCTGCAATAATAGGTGATAGATGTTTGGAGAAGTAGTTTTTAATTATTCCTTGATGCATAGCTGAGGCTTTTTCTTAAACACCTCTAAGTAGAGGCATCATATGATCCCTTGGTTGACTGAAGCTTTGGCAGACTATGTGGGGGTGTTTCAGAGCTGGGTTTAACTACTTGGGTCTTGCACAGGGCAGCTTTTTGCCTTCTCCTATAAGGCGCACCCCTGGCAGCACCCTGATACTGAAATCCTGCCATTTATACACTGTACACTAGAATTCCAGTAAAGCACCAATAACCCCACATTCTCACCATAATGGAAAGATGGAAAAGTTGCACCCAGTAGCTGTAAAAGCATCGAACATCAGACGACAGAAAAAGGCATTTTTCTAACACAGGGCTTCAACTGCATGAACAGTAATTAGGGTGATCATAGTCTACTAGAAGAACAGCTAAGAGGGGTACTGAAGGACTCAAGAGTGAACTGACAAGATGTTCACTAGTTTTGATGTGCACTCTGCCACTGAACACTGCTTTTGGGTTTTAATATTTTTATTTTAATACACTAATTTGCATTTTAATTATTTCATAGCTAAGGATGCTCCAAAATAAATGAATAAGCTTTAACATGTAGACTACACCTCAGAACATTTGGTATGTTCATTTTTCATTGCAAATTATGCATGATTTGTCACCAATTCATAGCCTACTAATTGATTAGCCAATGCTTCAGAAAGCCAGCCAGTACCTTGGGAGTTGAATTTCAGAAGGGAGAGGAAGTGGGAAACAAACCATCCAATGTTTTTGTCTTGAAAAAGTGTAATTATTCAACAAGCACCCTATATAGTTTTTTACTCTTTTGGCACAGATCTGCTGCCAGAGGTGGGTGACGTTGTTCTTGCAGCACTGCACACCACTGAGGCGTTGAACAGCCCAACAGATTTGTTGCTACCTTGGTTCTAGAGAGTATGATGCGTTTCTCTGGGATAATAACAGACTTACTGCATTGTGTACTATGCTTGCTTTGTTTCTATTTTTTTTTTTTTTTGACTCTACAAGCAAGTGATCTGCTCAGCTGGGAAAACGATATACAATTTACCAGTACTATTGACTTCTCATGTCAAAATAATCTGTAAATTTAAATTGCTTTTGTCGTTATGCAGCGGTAAAATAATGTTCTGAAACCATATATAAATTCAGAAAGCAGTTTTCCAGCCACTTCCAGACATTTGGAGAAATACAAATAATTGAATTCAGAAAACATGCAGGTTCACTCTTCCACAAAGATTAATTTGATTCTAGATTATACTTACCTTGAAAAAAAAGTCACAAATCAAAATAATTTATCGATTAGCAATAGAGTATGAAGGAGGATGAGCCAACATTGATGCATTACCAGTGATAAGGAAACCTAGGAAATACTTTATGCCATTCGCTAAGATAACAAAATAAAATAACTTTTATATCAATTTTTGCTTTGACCCATAGCATTCTGAGGGGTGGCATTGATTAATACATTGGTCAGAGCTCTACGTTTTCATCTGACCATCCAAAATCAACAGGGATTTTATTGTTATTCAACTACTGTCAGGCAAAAACACGGGTAAATATAAATCATAATGTTATCAAAAGCCCACAGCAGTGAGAGACTGAATTAAAAAAAAAAAGTTTCTTTGTGAGAACAGTTTATCAGTGATAAATAAGCAACATACCACCAAGGCTTGCTACATAAATCAGGAAAGAACCAGCTGAGACAACGTAGCCTGACTAAAACCTTAGTTAACAGTCCACATCAGAGACCTCACTTCACTCTCCGTGCTCATAACTAAATATTTAGTCCTCCTGCTCTGCAAGGCCCTGTCAAGGTCAGGCCAGCTCCTCCAGCCCCTGAGACCACCAGAGACAGAGGGCACATGGAGTGAGGGAACTGTCACATACCTGTATTGGTACCAGCCTCCGTATAATCTGCTAGGGACACACATCATTATCTTTTACATTACAAGTGTAGGAAGGTTAAACAATGCCCTGCCTAATGCAATACACACAGTAACATTCAGATGGAAGATCCAGTCGGATGACTCTTGGCTATTAGTGCTGGGCAAGCTCTGATAGCTCTGCCATCGTGTATTTTGGATACACAGTTTCAAATTACAGTGAATTAATAGTATGACTTTCATCAGCAGATAAAATGAATTCTTTCCTTGTCAAATATTAGCTCTCTCTTTCATCTTTAAATTCATGCATGAAATACTTGACACGACACAAACAAGACTCTCAGCCATAGCAAGAGTATGTTAATTCCACCAGACATTATTTATGCTTTACCATTAAAAAAAACCTTTCTTTTCCAGGTATTTGTTCACTCAGGACACTCAAGCTTGAATCCAAATTAACCGAACATTTGGCTTTAAAGTTCTTCCCTTAAATTAGATCAAATCTCTGATTTTAAATATACGTGAGCAAACTTAGGTTTGTCTCAGTTTTTAAGTGAATTAAAATAAATCAAATGAAGGCCACTGCAATTCTGAACGAGAAAGGTTAAACAAGGATTTTATCTAATTTAACGAACTTAAATTTGACTGTTTAGTGAATTGGAAGAGATGGAACCTAATTTAATGAATCTACTTAAAAAATCAATTTGGATTAGTTTTCCTGAATGACCCTGTGTAGACAAACCCCCTTTCTCCTAACACAGATAAAAGTATTACTGTGCCAGCCTGCACATATCGATAAGAGACGATTAGCTCTCAGGTAATAAAGTGCAGAATCAGCTAACAAATATCTCAGGTGGCAACAAAATTGTTTACCTCTGCTAGAGGAACCAAATTGCTATGAATTATTATCAGTGGAAGCACGTGGAGAAGCAAAAACTTCCCATGGACTTGCCAAGCTCCCTGTCCAGGAATGATTCTGGTTTTGGACTGATGACTGTTACTGAAACAGCACTGGAGCAACACCAACCAGTTGGCATCAGCCAAGTATGCTCCGTGTTCACTTAACTCCTGGTCAGCATCAGTGACCGCTTTTAAGAGTCACACAAAGAGCTCTGGTGGGGTAACGCCAAGAGCGACTGTCCTGTCATGCTCAGGTGCTGGATGGATGTTCCCAGATGTGCATCACCTCCTAGATGCCCTACACTCAACAGAATTATACCAGATAGTAGGAAATATTAGGTAGAGGGACACAGAAGTGTACACTGCTGTAGCGTGGCATCTGCCTTGTGGATTACACTGAGTTTTCAGTGAAAGACAGATCCTAGTTTGCATCTATGCTTGCATAGCTTTGCCTGCTGGAGTACAGAGAACTGAGACTTTCTCCTAGATCTTTCACAATATCCTATAATGACTGGGACAGTTTTCCAGATCATTGCCTGATGCAACCCACTTAGGAGAACAATGATCACCACATTATCAGTTACAGTAGGTATTTTATTGTCTTCTGTTAGAACTGTGGTGCTGAGCTGGAGAAAAAGCCTCATTCTAGGTTGAGAAGCAGTAAGTAGATGAGAATAGGATACTGTAATCAGCAATATGAACAGGGATATAGCCAGGGGCACCTCAGTCCTGAGATAGCACAATGAGCTGGACAGCTTGGCTCCCCTTTCTTTCTGGTGAATGTCCAACTACTGGGGCTCCAGAACCATGCTCCACACTAAATGCTTGTTCTGCAGCCACAACCATCTCCTCCTACTCTGCACGAGAAGGAAAAGCATCCGAGCTGCAGATATGCACTCTTACATGGCTTCGGTTATTATTGGTACGCTGCCTGTCATGAAAACCACCACAAGGCACTGAGGTCCCTTACTAATACAATGAAGGCACAAAATTCCACATTGTGAACTCTGTCTAGAAGGTCAAATGTGTAAAACCTAAGTGCTGAAGTCAGTTAAAACTAGGTCCTGTAGCCAGAACATCAAAGATGTAGATCAGAGCAGCTCTCCTAAGGCTGAAATTAGCCAGTCTGATGCTGAGAAAATCAAATTGATCGGTTCATACTTAATGATAGTGTTAGTTATGCAGAAAAATATCACATTTTTATCATAGGGCTATATCATAACCCTAGCTATGCAGAAAAAAAGATAAAACTTAACTGTTAATCAGGTATTACTCTAAAATCAGGCTGAGTAAAATCACAGAAAATAAGGTTTTGGCTGTGGCGACAACTGATGCCATGTTTCAGCATCTCTGTCCCTCTGTGAGGCCCATGGACACCTGATTATTTGCTCTGGATTACCACTGTCTCCTACAACCTAGATTTTACAGCCAGGTGTTTCAGGACTAGCAAAAATTGATATAAAAATAGACTATTATTTCTATCTGTGAAGGAGGCTTTTGTAGTTCCCCAAATTGTCACTGATTCGGTTGCATCCAGTTATCTAAAACTGCAAAAATAGCTGCCTCCAATTTGACAGGAGAAGCTGTGAGACTATGAGGTATTTACTGTGCCAGTCCTCTATAGCTCCATGGTTGTGAGTCACCGCACGGCGCGCAGCAGGGAGCACAAGACTGCACAAGACCTCCTATATTTAGCTACAGATAAATCTACCCACTGTTGTTTCATTCACTGTATTGAAAAGAGGCACGTACCAAACCTTCCACACAAGCGCGTTCAAAATCAGACTCCTTACAGAAGAAAGGTGGGGAGGTCTGTGAGGGTTGCACTGGCCTGTTTCAGAAGACGAGCACAAGCTGAGGCATCTCTGTTGAGACAGTTCCCAGGGAGCCTGAGGTTCCCTGTGTTTTAACTGAGACCTCTTCAAATACACCTTTACTGCTTACTGCCTTTCCAAAGTATGTGGCTATTATCATGTTGTTTAACTATTTATAGCCAAACTTATTTGGTTTGGTAGTTTCTTAAATAACTGGCAAGAATTGAAGCCTGAAATGTGGCTGTACTGTTTTACTTCAGTGTTTTCTTGGTATTCACCTCTCAAACCACTTGCAGCTACTGAATTCAAATTGCCTTTCTCTCCTTGTCACACATTTGCTTTAACGCTTCAGAAGTTCACCAGACAAATGTTTGCACAAGCCCTTGGGTGCTGAACCAAGAACACTTAATGCTGTAATACACAAACTAACATGCTTGCATCCAAACACTGATCATCCTTTAGGCACATTAGCCATTTCTTTAAATCATTAGACTTTAAGCTCCCTCAATAGCAGGTTCTTGCTGGTTTCCTAATTTCTCCCAAACATTTATCATATGTAAATATAACCAGTTGTTTTAACTAGAGGCAAGCATTAAGTAGGTTGGTGCCCATACATCTGTTTGACCAACACCATCACATTTGGAGTTCTCATTTTTCCCCGCTCTGTTTAGGGATCTTAATTTGTAACACACACATTTGAGAAAACAAATTAAATACAAACCACACAAATCTTCTTCCTCCACTTTAAATTCAGCAGATATAAATATACTACAAACAAGTAAATATTTAACAACAAACAAGCATTCAGCAGTTAGGATGAGTCCTTGTTTACTTTTCCCAATCTTTTCACCTTGCCTGTGGTGTACAAGGAAAGGAATGTGTGTTTTTTTACTTCTGTTACTATTAATTCAAACTGCAAAGCCACATGGAAGCACCTACACCAACAGCTGCTGGAAGAGACGTGAGAAGATTGTGAAGGGAAAGGGCTACAGCCTCCTTCATACCCGTTCCCATTGGGCACAGGCTGAAAAAAAGGTCTGTATTTGAATTAGATGGAGTTCTTCTGTGACATCTTAACAGTTAAATGCAGGGAAAAAAAAAAAATATATATATGCATTCTCCCATATACTAACACTCCTGATCAGATATGTACCTTGTAATTCCCTGAGTTCCTCACTTTCCATTATAATTGTTTCCCTAAATACTTTGAGCACATTAACCAAGTAATAAAATCAACAGGAAAGCAGATTTTCCTCATAAAGAAGTAAATATATTATTTAGTCAGATTACATTTGTCTTTCTGAAATTTCTTTTCAGACACTTAGTTTTCTGAAAGTAATTCAGATCAAAAAAGATGATGCCAAGATGTGTGTTTTCATATATCCTCAAATGATCTATAGTTTAATTCCAGGTCCATACTATTGTATACCTACCTATAGCCTTAGCAATGCAGTATTTTATAATACACACTTTTAAAACACACATGACTGGACATTGCATTTAAAACCTGTACCACCTTAGGAGTTCACGCCATCTCATGAGTCTGTGTTTGTAAGATGTATTCCTGTACAAATCTCATATATTCAGGAGAGAACCAAGCAAATTAACTGAGGAATGAGAATCTCTGAGTATTGAAGAGTTAATCCCTATACTAGCAGTTTAAGGTTCAGTATTAACAGGCAGCAGTTCTCTACCACCTTCTCATGTACCAGAAAAATCACCATCCTGTATGATCATTATGTTCTTGAAACAACTGCCTAACTTTTTTCACATAATATCTGACTAACTGCATGTACATCAATACACAATACATATAAGAAAAGCTATTTGATCTAAACATGAACATAATTGTGAGCCACAAACATTTTATTGCCTCTACTGAAACACAAATGCAACTGGAAGCGATAAGGGTGCCCAAATGGCTATTTCATTATCTGGATTCTTTTACACTTCTTCAGAGTATCCTAACGACAGTCACCAATTCTGCATTCAAGGACAGCAAATGATTCATAGCCAACTACACTAAACTAATTAAAAGCATCTCGCACAGTGCAAGATGAAAACACTTCATCTGCTCTAAGTAGGGCATAGGTGAAAATTATGCTGCAGAAATATTTACAAGCAAGTTTCCTACCTTTCCCTTAGTATTTAATACATACCAAGTAAAAGCCAATGTTCCCAGTGGTCACGTGGATGAGATATTCAGAATAATCAGATCAAAGGAAAACAAGGTGAAATTAAATTAGGAGTTTCATATTCAGCAATACTATCTATGCTCCCACACACAGTAAATATAAAAGCACTTGATTGTAATTACAAAAAGCTAACAATTAACTTATTTCAAGGTATAATCTACTAGATGGTTTTACAATTTTCTATGCTAAAAAGACCTAATGAGTTTTAATGAGACTAGTGAAAATGCATTTGGACTTCTATCATCACTTTACTATAAAGTAAGGGCAAAAGCACTGACAATGTTGATGGCAGCGTATTTTCCTTTCATCTTGTACACTTAAGGTCTAATTTAAAGATCTTCTTCTCTTTGGCACAGCCAGTTGCCACTGGCTTTCCTTTGACAGTTGCAATCCTTCCCAGGTACTGCTTGATGTGATCAGCAGGAGCCATGGCCAAAGGCAACAGGCAGGGTTTATATGCTGGGTGTCCTAGTGAAACAAGGAGGCAGGCACACAACCAACATGAACAGCAAACTTGTTTTCCTAGAAGCAGTATGCAATCAGGCTTGCAATTAAGAGAGAAAAAGGTGTGTGTAATGCTAGAGTAGCACCATATGTGCTGTCTAAATTCCCTGGGAATGCTTCTGAGACTAAGCAACACTTGCTCCAGACCAGCAGTAGTCTTACAAACACATGCAGGAGTCTGGGTAAGACCACTCTGCTATTGGGATGTTAAATCATTAGATTTCTTTAATTAATCAAGATTTGTGCACTGTGTTATCATTCTTTTTTTCTACAGAGCCTGCCTGGGGTTCTAGCTCACCTTGAAAACAGAGCTCTCCAAACAAATTTTTAAAAATCTAAACAAAGACCCTAGAATTCCTATCTAGATTGATAACTAAAGCCAATCTAGATCATTGCTCACATTTTCCATCAGCTTTTGTCTAAGCACCACACAATTTCTGTCCACTTACAACAATATATTTACCAAGAACCTGGTCATCCTTGGTAAGTTAACCATCTAATTGTGTGTCTGGTTTTATCAGGCTGTAACACAGGTTAATGTGGAATAAATGACCTGTACTTCCTGCCTTCTCTCCCAAAAATAAAAGGTATAGGAGGCAGTATGTAAAACTTAAAGTGGACAATGAAAAACCAGAGGTATTTAGGGTGCCTCATAAGGAACAGAAACCTGAGATAGGAAGGACAGAAGTAAAGTAGGGTACATGATAAACCAATGCAGAGGTAACACATTGATTGTTCTCTATTTATCATCTTAGAAGAGCAAGGTAATAAAGAAGGAAACAGAAAGGCAAAGGTAATAGACTGAAAATTAATAAAGACCTTCTAATTTTAACACGTTTTTATTTTAATAAATTTGTTTGTTTGTTTTATTTCTAAGCCATGCATAGTTAACCATGGAAGTTCTTCCATATATCTACATATGGAAAAGGTACTGACATATGTATCTGTTACCCAAAAAGCTTAGAGGGATTTGAAATGAGATTACATACTCCCATAAAATGATGGGAATACACAATTACAACAGATAAAAGGAGCATGAGCCCCTGCAGTGCTTCACAGAATAAACCCTGACAGATGCTCATAGTGCAGCACCACCAGATGTAGGATGTTAAACAGAAGATGTTACTGGTTTGCTCCAACACAGCCATTCCCGATTTTTTCCATTGACTCTGCTAAAAGTCAGGGAAGGGACAAGTCCATTTACCATCCCAGTTGAAGTTGTTAGTTTTAGATCAGTATGAGAAAAGCACAGGCACATGGCATTTCAATCATTTTTGCTTAGATTGTGACTTTGGCATTATTAGACAGCCCCATATTCTCAGAAATCTAGACCTAATTCTTGGTTCCAGTTCCCCATTGTGGATCACTGTTTCCTGTGTGAAAAGGAAATGCAAAGTCTGACCTTTTCATGGAACAGCCCAAAAGTGAAAAAAGTTTTAAAACAAAAGAATGAAGGCAAGCCTAATACTGTGTTGAAGCACCCAAATATAAGCCTTTTCCAGGCAACAAGATCATCTACACAGAAGAAAGTGTTTAGTATCATAATAATCAACTTCAAAGTTGTAGGAAAAAGGACAATAGCTCATATGAATGCTAGGGATGTTTGGGGATAACACACGAAAGGCTTTTGAGCCAGCTATTTATGACTGAAAATCTGTTAATTAATGGATAGCATCAAGGGATTACAAAAGATTGATGGCAGTCCACCAAAGGCTGAAAGGCAGCACTCCCCTCTCACGGACGGTATTCTTAGAGGTGTCATCAGAAGAGGAAAGCTGTCCAGCATCAAAACCCCCCTGCACCCCATTTCTCTCAGTGCTGTTATCAGTCAGGCCAGTATTTTTACTCCAGTAACCTTGCATACTGCCAGCCCAAGAGATCAGAGCAGAGGTTAAGGCAGAAGACAGTGGGAGGCTGTTGTGCCAGGGAGGGAACAAGTCAGAGTCTTTAGATACCGACCTTCAGTTTTGAGTCATGAATCCATGACACACAAGCTTATTTACAGAAAGCACATGTCTTGAGTTGAGGGGGAAGACTATGAGAGTAGTGAAACAGCATTTTGGTTTCACTATTTCTGCCCAATAAGTTCACTGAAAAGGAAACACAGCTGGTGCTCCCACCCTGACCCCCCCTAGACCAGTGAAGATGTATGTTCTTCCCCTGCAGTGCTGGCCACCTCTGCTGTTCAGTCAGGGAAACACCAGCCAGCACTCACTGGGATCCTGCAGGTCACCCAGAAGACCTTGGGGACAGAAATGATAGGGATACCATGGTCGCGTGAAATTCCAACCTTCCACAGCAGTTTTTCTTCCAGCACAGAATGACAATCCTGGGAGAGGAAAGATCCAGGGAACTA
>NW_008611564.1:7472-17637 GCF_000691845.1 Merops nubicus | reverse complement strand
TAAAAGTGGTTTAAACCACCACACAGGGACAGCAAGCTATCCTGCTACCTCAAATGGCAGTAGATACCTGTGTTTGGGCATCTTACTTGAACTCTTGGTTGACACTGAAACACACAAAGGTGTCTTTACCAGGTCCTGGATCCTATGCTACACACCTATAACCATAATCAAATATGGGCATATCTCTAAAATAGGTGGATGTGGAGGAAAAAGTGGCACAATCATTCAAACGTGTTGTACTGTGTAGAAACTTGTGATGTCCCAGCCATGTAGTTTGGGAAGTGAATTTCTGATTGAGTCTGTCGTGATAAATCTGCATCTGGTCATAATAATAAATTCAATAATATGGAGTCACTTGCCTTTGAAATTTGGCCTGTGTCTTTCAGAGCATTTAAGACCTATTTCCTGCACAGCTATTTTTAATTCAACTTTTATTTTAGCTTTGCATACGTGTAATGGAAAGTAAGAAACAGGGTATTTATGACATTAAACAAAGGCTGAAAATGTTCGTACTGCTTTTCAAGTGAGTGCTGCAAGGGAGATAGTATAACAACTGAAAATTCCATCAATATTTGAAAACATATTGTGCTGTGCATACAGTTTCCAAGATAGCAATGAGATAAATATGCAAGAAAAGCTGTTTGTGCTTGCAATATGAAGCACTGCTACTATAGACTCCAACCTGGGAGCATCTGAAAACAGTCCCAGGGGAATGCTGCAGGCAGCTAGATGATGCAAGACTGTCAAAATTCAAGGGCTTTCAGGACATTTTCTTAAATAAAAGAGAAACTGAAAATTGCAAATTTACTTCTTTGAAGCACTTCTGTTTCATCTGTGGTGATTGCTAGGATGTTTTGCTTTGCCTAAAGATTTCTCTGAACTTAAAATAGCACAGACTAAATTCTTCCTCCCTTGTTTAGACTTGAAGCACTTAGATATCCTTACAGTAAATGGACAACAATTTGGAAAAATATATGAAAAAGAATTTATTTTCTGCATTTTAGTTTTAATGGCTATGCTGGTTCAAAATTTTAAATGATTCCTTTTTCTGATGGTCATTTGTTTGCAAAGAATGAAAAAATGTTGTTATGGGAATGTTTTCGGCTGTGTTTTTTGAGTCACTATAGGTAGCTTTTTAGAACAGCTTAGATTGCTCACCGTACATCAAGGAAAATTTGTAGCACAGAAAAGTTTGAATCTGGGTCATGTTTGCTCAGCTATGCCTCTCACATGTCTAAAGTCAAAACCCTATTTTCAGGCTGAGTGGGAAGAAGTGAGTTATTGTCTTGAGACAACTTCACTTACTCATTAACAGAAACTGAACAGCCAGATTCATTCCCACTGCTAAAATTACATCATGTCTTTTACACTAGCAAGCTCTTGCTGTAAACTTGTAGCAAGGAGCTGAACAGGATGCAAAGGCAGAAGATCAGAGATTCAACTGTGTAGCTCAAGAAATGTGGAATCCCTATTTGCAGAGTTTTTTTTTTTGTCCTTAGCATGATCGTCTTTTGACAGGGCTGGGTAGGATTTCCAGTATGTCTCTCCACCTCTCCTACTCATTCAATTCTTTTTCCCTCTTGATCTTTCCTTGTCAACTGTCAAAACATGAGGTCCTAGCTAATTCTATTCCCTTACCTAGTAATAGGCATTATTCTGACTTACCTCCTTAGCAAAGAAATGATGGAAAAAAATGTTTCCTAGCTTCATATTGTTACAACTGTCCATTTGCAGTAGCAGAGAGACAAATGGAAGAAAGATAGAAGACCACCACTCATATTACTAAATGTTCTTTCTTTTTGAAAATTTTATTACCTTAGTTCAGACACTTTTTCTGCTTCTTTTCACCATTTTATTTTCTTAAAGATTTCTGACTCTTTGCCTTATGCCTACATTGAACTGACATATTAAAGATCTTATTTTTAAACACAGTAATTTGCATATGCAATTTTTTTAAAAAAATTATCTTCTCTAATGACAGCATATTGTCTTCTTTGAGTAAGTTACCAAATACATTCAAAATGTTCAGTATTCAGGTAAGAAGCATTATCCTGTTCTTAGTGAGGAATCTTGCATTAATCTGTATTTTACCACTTTCAAGCATATGCTCTTTCCCAGATATAAAATATTCAATATTCTGATAAGTCAGTACTTGTTACATAAAATATAGTGAGTTTAACATCTTGTCCTCGATTTTCAGAAATTATCTTTTTGTGTATTCAACTTTACATATACAAATAATTGAGCTTGAGTCTCTGCATGCATAATTCATAACAGGTGTAAATATTCTTCGGGTGATTAGATAACAGCTAATATTTGTGCTCACATGCACTTTAGGCACATGAATTCAGGTCAATGATTTGTAAGCACAAAATTGCCTTAAACTGTGAAAGCAGGCAGACAGATGTAAATCAGGACTCGCTCCTGTAAGATGCTGTGAACTTTTAAGAAATTTTGAGAATCTGCTATTACTCTTGTCATGGTTAGGAGTGCAGAGTGATCAGTACCTGGTAGGACTGGGAATTATGATATCCTAAAACCTGTCCTTTGTGAACAGACTCACTTTCAGGCTGCAATTCAGAAAGCATATGTTTAGCTTAAAGGACAAGTGAAATGTCATTGTAATGAATGGATTCACTTAAATGCTTTAAATTAACCACATATTTAAGTACCTTTGGCAGTTTATTAGAGGTTTGTAATTGGGGAACAAGACCATTAACATCAAAAAGGCACAGGACATTCAGGAGAACCTAAAAGAAATTAACCATTACATACTTGCTACAGAGCAAGTATGCTCTATAGGATTTTGCTCAAGCAAAATCTTTAAGCTTTGTGTGTTTTAATTCATATGTAGAGTGGTCTTGGGTCTCTTCATCCTAAGAGGTCCTTGAGGTCCTTAGGTCCTTGAGCTGGTGAAGAAAGGTCACTTCTGAATAAAAGAAGTCATAGAATGTTTTAATATGTTTTAATTTTGTTTTATATTTTCTAAGTAGAAGCAATGTGACATATTTAAAATGAAATAGCTGTTTGTAAGAAAATTAGAGTTCATTGACCACAAAATTTTTCATGTGTATCTTTTCAGGTCCAGACAGCAGGCTCAGCAGAACACACCAGCCCTTGTCACCCTGAGGTGCTGAGCCAAGGGTTGAAGGTCCCAGGAGCCTCAGTTCTAGCTGAAGATCAGCTCCTCAGCTCTGCAAGAAAGGAGAGATGGAAAACCCTGGTTGAAGCCAGCATTGCTGGAGTTTCAAAAGCTCTGCTGCAGAGTCAAAACTGAGCTGAACTCCAAAAGCATTTATTTGGAAAATAACCAAACCAAAATAAAGTAAAAATAAGATATCTCTTCTGTTCTGTTCCTCACGATTCTAGCAGACTTATTTTAAAAGACCCTTCTAGAAAGCGTCTGTTTGCTCAGAAAATCAGAAGGTGGAGGCTAGTAACAATAAGATGTTCCTGATGTTTTTTTTTTGTTTTGTTTTGTTTTGTTTTGTTCAGTTTTGTTTTGTTTTTTGTTTGGTTTGATTTTGTTTTTGTTTGGTTTTGCTTTTGGTTTTTTTGTCTTTTTTCTTTTCTTGACGGAGTTTTATGTATCTATAATAACCTGTTATATATAATTAGATATGGATATAAATATTTCATTATCTATTATATATACGCACCTCAGTTATATCTATAATTAAAGGAAGTTTACTACAAGGACTGATAACAAAAAAGAGATTTTGAGTGTGATCAGCATAAGATTAATTCCTTTGGTCAAATATTCACCAATTTGCCACAGAAGATCAAAAGAAAATTCCTTGACGAATAATAACTTTTAATATGCCCAATATACCATAAAAGCAAATTGAGATAAAATGTGTGAATCAGGAACTTAATTAAAAACGTTGTAATTGATTATAGTGGAAGGATGTTGAATTAGAAGAATGTCATAATGTCCCTCATGCTAATGACAGGTTCTCACATGCAAACCCAGTGCCTCCTACAGAATATAAATGATGGTTCTATAAAGAGGGTAAGGACTGACATCTGTGTTCTGACCCCACCCAGGCATCAAGCACTCAGTGTGTTGCTTTGGAGCAGAGTGTTGACTTTGCAGGCCTGTAAGTTTGTATTCCTTCTTAACAGGCACCTATTCGGAGATCCCCAGTGTTACTATGCTATTGTGCAGGAAAACTGAGTTTACATTCATGCTGTAAGGCAGGGTTCTTCATGCTTAGTTAGCATACGACAGTTATTGTTATTGCTGACTGTTCTTAGCTATTATTCCCAGGCATAATTGTAAGTAAAGAAGAAACTACTACTCATAAATAAAAACGTAAAGTCATTTCACTAAACTACATAGAACTCCATCTTGAACTTCAGTAGTTTTGAAAGAAAATAGACAGGCCTGCTCGAAGGCAGAAAAAAAAGGAAGAGGCTGGAGCATGTAGTATGAAGCTACATGAACACCCACCTCTCACTGATGAACCTCACAAAATCTGGACTTCTGTCCAGAGAAGAAGGAAACGCAGAACGTCTTTAGAAAGCATAGCGGAAGCAAGTGAAACCTTTGATTATTAGTACAGTCTACCTAGAAAAACTCTCAGTGTTACTGTGTTCAGCATATTAAACTTTTCTTTTTCTCTTAAATGGAGGTCTGTGGATGTCCTTAATTCTAATGAAAAGCTTTGCATCTACTTATATATCACAAGCAGCTGCAATTAACCCTTTTGTAATGCAACTGAAGCCGTTTTCTTTCCACAACATCTAGTTATGAAGAGGCTTTTAATTGTCTCTGAAAACAGCATCTTTTAAGCTGTCTTGTCCCAGGAATGCTGATTCAAAGTCTAACTCATCTACCCCACTGAAACTTCTACTGCTTCAGATATTTCAACTGAGTGAATGTCAAATTAGATTTTTCATCCTTGGAGGAAAATAGAGGTAGATGCAGTGGATACTTGTGGATTTAATTTATTTTCTGTCTTGCCATATCTGAATTTGGCATATTTCTCTTACACTAGAAATAAACTGGTTTGCTTTAGCAAATTCAAATTATGATTTGTAAAGTATATATAAAGAAGTGGTGTGACTTTTGTAAAGCTCTATAATGCACAGAATGACAGTAAGTCATGTCTGCGTGAATTGAGCTCATCAGGTTGATTAAAACATAATATTCTCTCAAAAGATCCTTTTAAGGCGTTCTTGTGCTGCTCGAGTTGCACAAAGCAGATTTGAATTACTTAATTCAGCTGCTGAGGAGCTCACTACAACAGCAGAGAGTTCTCAGAATATGCATGTAGGTGGGATTTGACACACAGAAGCCATATCTGGTCTCAGTTGCTTAGAGGAAGTTTCAAAGAGAGGTAGAGGTCAAGAGGAAATAAAATGCACACAACATATCATGGCAACCCTGATGTAGGAAATATTCATTGCTGACAAAAATGAATTAGGGAAGTCCTGGAAATTTTAGAGTTTATTTCCTCAAAATGAAAGGTTAAAATATGTGGAACTGTGATAGAAAAACCTACAGTCTCTTCTCCATCTCCCTGTGAAAATAGTATATGCTTTCTTAGAGAGGGCTGTGTCTAATATGTCTAATATTGGGGTGGGAAGTAATTTGGTACTGTTTCTACTAACTTCTAAAGTAATATTTTTCATAAAGGACAGTCTTGTAGAGAGGGATCTTGTCACTAGCAAAATACATATAGTACATATATATAGATATTATTTCAGAATAATGGCCCTTAACTGAGAATTTTTATTTGCTATGCACCTAAATATCTCATTTTGTCTTGTGACTCAGAGGTGTAGCTAGCCAGGTTCAGGGCCTGTGAAATGGAGTGAATAAAGAGTATATACATGAAGGAGAAAACTTCTGTCAAACCACAAAACCATACAATGTGATTAATCTAATATTTGCTGATTGCTAAAAATAATTTTACGTGACCTAAAATACAGAACTAGGAACAGCAACAGAATGGCCCATTATCACCAAAGCAGTAAGAAATTCTGAGGGCGAAGTTAAACATCTGTTTTTCACAGAATCACTATGGTTGTGAAGGACCTTCGAGATCATCAAGTCCAACCGTTATCTATCTCCTCCAGGCCACTTCTACACCATGTCCCTGAGCACCCCATCTCGACATTTTTTAAATACATTGAGAGATGGTGATTCAACCACTTCCCTGGGAAGCCTGTTCCAGTATTTGATCACCCTTTTGGTGTAGATGTTTTTCCTAATGTCTGACCTAAACCTCCCCTGTGGTAACTTAATGTCATTTCCTCTTTTCCTGTCAGTTGCAGCGTGTAAGGAGAGGCCCACACCTGCCTCCCTACAACCTCCTGTTTTCTCACTTATATTTGCTCCTGGTGAATTCAGTGATAAAGCACTAACCTGAAAATACCTAAGGAAAAGTTTAGCCAATGTGCAGTGTATTAGATGCCGAAATGGGATGCTACGTGGCAGAATTTTCTCATTAAACAGCCTTGTCACACAGCATACACAGATGCATGAATTGAAAGGTGCTGACAGAGACCAAGCTATCAGGGGCAAGACATTTAGCTTAATTTGGTTGGCTCATCAATAAGGCAAATACTTCTAATCATAAATATTTCTTTTGCCTCTTTTAGAGCAAACATAAAATTTTCATTTGTAGACTCAGCTTTGATTCCACTGAAGACACTGGGAATTTTATTACAATCTTAATGGATCTTTAATTAATCTTAAAATCATTTACATGTTAGAAATCAAAGTGTCAATTCAACAGCTCTTAATTTTATGCGTAACTCATATTCACAGAGGTAAACATATTAATGGCAATGTGATTATTCCATATCTAAGAGCTCTGGATAACACTATTAGAGTGTCTAAAAGAAGTAAAAAAATCATTCTCAGTGTTTTCTGACAAGGTTAGATATCTCAATATAAGGTCTTATCAGGGTTTAATCTCCTTATCTTCATGTTTAAATGCATTGCAAAATCTGTCTCTGTCTGCAGCAGTAAGACTTACAAACCATACAGTTTAGTATCAGAGTCCTGCCATTTCTTTTCAAATACCCCTGTGAATATGTGATCGTTTTATTTTCATAGCTATTTTCAGAAAGGAAGACATTATTTTCATTATGCATATGGATTAGCATTGGAGTTCAATCTGATGACCCTCTACAAAAGCCCTGAGAATGCCTCTGCCTACACTCTCTTCTGTAAGGATTTCAGAGTGGATTAAATTTTCTAATTTGTTTTAATAGCTGTAAAAGGCTGAATGGAAGTAGACTTTGTACTGGTTTTATGACTAATGTGGGAAACTAGCCAAAGAGAGTTCTGAAAGGTTAGAATGACTTTGATAGTGTTGATGCCAAATCATTGCATAGAATATTAATGTGACAGGTGCTTTATAAAATCCTTTTTTTTTAAAGGAAGTGGTTACTTAGTAGAAGAGAAAGTTATTTCAAAGTCTCAGGATAAATAATTTCATTGTTTATAATTCCTTGCTGTTTTCCAAAGGCAACGATTACATTTCATTGTAATACTTTGCAAATAGTAGCTTTACAGATATTTTGCAAGATATGTTACCAGTGTGCATAAACACTATATTGTGACTGAACTAATTTTGATTTCAATTTAATTTGACATGTTGGGAGCCTTGTCTCAACATGTGTTACCATGTAATCATTTAAACAGTGTCAGCTGAATCTAAAAGCCAATTTTATACCTGTATGAAAACCTTGGCTATGCAACAGAACTTAGACACTGGTGGAATGATTTCATTTTGGTTTTAGTGACAAATTAAAACTGACAAAGGAGAAAGAAAATTAACAAACTTTGAAATGGAGGCATGTGCAGTCTAATGGACTAATCTCTAAATTCACCTGCCGTCTTTCTGTTTCTGTAATAATCTTGGGAAAAAGGAACTAATGAAGTAGCATGATCACAGAAGACTTCCACAGGACTCAAGCACAATGGCATATTTAAGAATCTACCATTTTTTCCACAGTTAAAATGAAGTCTACAAAAACTCATGCCAGTCATAGGTTTTTAAAGGTTAATTACTTGAAGAATTATGTATCTTACTAAATAAAATTGCTGACCTGTATAACAAGCTATAGGTTGCATTAGCTAATGTTAGAAAAAAATTGTTTATATGTCACTCATGTTGGTTTTAGATTTTGTAGACCTATAAAAAATCAGGCACACTGTGGTTACAGATACAATGAATTTCATGGTTAACATAAACAACCCTATCAATAAAATAGTGTGGGAACACAGTATCACTGTAGGTCCCTGCTTTTCACAGGAAGTTTCTAATTCCAGACAAAATTCTTGCTTGTCTCTGTGGCCACACACACATAGAATCATAGAATCATAGAATCTTGTATCAATCTCTTATGTTTGTCATGCTTACTCTTTTAATTTCCGAAGTATTCCATACTCTAGGGATTTCTCCTATCTGTTAATTTTGATATCTTGCTCCTCTGTTTGCCTTTCATCTCAGTTTTTTACTTTCCTCATACTCCAGTGGTTCCAGCTTTAGAGAGATATTTACACAAAGATCTATTTTTTTTTTTTCTTGAGAAAATGAACAATGATTAACAAGGTGAATGCCAAGGTTCCTCATTTTCTAATTTCCTTCTGGAAGTGAAGTGTGTCATTCCATCATAATTCCAGTTCTCTAGATTTAAAAGCAGCAGCATCAAGTAGTGCTTGGTTGTGCTTGGGCATTCCATCAGAAGCTTTTTCCTGACATACTTTTAACAGTTTTTTTTTTTAGTAGTCTAATTATCTTCTGGAAAATGTGCTGTTTCACTATACAGACACACATGTAGATTACAGTTATGTGATAGGCTTTCTAAATGGGTTCAGGAAAAAAATACCTTCATGAGCAATGAAGGAGTAATGATGAGGATAAGCTCTAAAACGAAAAGGGAAAAAGTAAGAGACTGTGGTTGCCCAACAAATTTCAGCTGGCTGATAAGTATTGAAAGCTGCTAAATTTCCATAAAATGAACAGTGCATATTTGCACATGTACATTCAAATTATAATTTTGAATGTAGACAAAAATGTGTATGTCAGCATGAATCTTTACAGTTACAGTTTATTAGCACAACATTACTGTATAGTGGCATTCAGCAAGTTGATTTGCTTGTCATCAATGTGTCATAGTTTAGCATAATTTTGTTGGTATCCCTGAAGTAAGATGACTTTCACTTTTCCTTATATTCTAGTTGGCTAATTTTTTTTTTTTTTAAAAAAAGTCTTGTTTAAGCAGTAAATTAATGGATTAAAAAAAATCAACCTCCTATACTTCTCCAGGCAGTTACTTTGGGGTACTTTATTTTTTTTCTTTTGTTTATTTTATTTCATTATTAACCTAAGCATTTGATACAAGTTTCATTGTCTGGTAACGGTAACAACTGATAGTTTTTCACGTAGAATGACAGTACTCTGCTTTACAGCAAGCAGCACATTTTAATTACATATCTTCTGGCAATTCAAGTCATGAACAACAAAAATATATCACACTGTTGCTTCGAGAAGACATTGATATTTTGTTGTAATAAATATGCATTTTTCATTATACTGGAAATAAAGAAGCTATAACTACATCAAAAATAATGAGCATCAAGGAATCCGAACTTTTTAGTATATAAGTGGTGTGTGGCTGGATCAGAAGGCAGAGAAGCACAGTGGGTTCAAAGTTGTCAGTACTCTACACTGGTCATGGTCCTGTAGGAAGGTTGGCAGGTATCTGAGATTTGATGTTTTCTTTGCTGGCTCACGTGGCACATTAACCACTTGATCTAAAACACACTGACAGACCTAGGCTCCTTCTACAAAGCTGTTCCTGAAGGATAAAAAGAAGTTGTCTATTAGGCTCTCTGTTGAAATGATTTGTCCAGGAAGTGAGACATGTATGTTCTACCTGGCCTAGAAATCTTAAAAGTCTGTGAGTTTTGCACTTCAGGAGAGTACCTGGTTGGCATGGAAGCTAGACTTCCCTCCAGAGATTAGGATCCTTGTGGTGGTTTAAACCACTTTTATTGTTCAGGGGCAGGTTCAGTAAAGGTGACGGAAAACTGAATAAAATTAGCAGCAAATGAACAGTTTATTACAAAAGGGTTGAACAGGGAAAGGCGGGATACCCCAAAGGGACCCCAAAATTATACACAGAAATGTGGTGACAAGTA
>NW_008611564.1:0-7238 GCF_000691845.1 Merops nubicus | reverse complement strand
AACCCCCCCCACAACCCCAGCCCCCCCCCCCCCCCAAACCAGTACAATCCTAAAACACAGAAACTGAATATACAAAAATTTAAGTTCTTTCCAGACATGCTTTACATGTATTTTGCATAGGTATTCTCTTTAGAGACCTTTTCATGTGCCTCAGCAACTCAAATGTCTTTTTTCCTTCATTTTATTAAGGAAAACACTCTTTTTCTTGGTAAAACTTCACACCAAAACAAGTCATATCTTATGGCCTTAATCCTATCTTCTCTGGTTCTTTCTATCTAATGTTTTGTTTTTTTTTTTTTTTCAGGTATGCAAGGCTTGGATGACTAAAACAGGCTTGTAAAGGTATAAAAATCACAGATTAATTAATCACAGACAGATTCATTTTATAAGAAAAATAAGCCTCATTTCCTCTTGATTTCTGTTGTACTACTAATGGCACTTCTGTTCTCCAATGTCTTCCTCAGACTTTAAAGACAATTTTTCCCTATGTTTTTCAAGGCAATTGGATCTTATTTAAAAATTTGTTATACCTAGATTCTTATGATATTGCTTAGGTTTTCTCTTAGCCAGTATGACACAATTTATTCCTGCTTATCTGGTAAAAGGTGATCTCTAACATCTTATTCTGAAAACCAACCTGAAAGTCAACATACTGAATGAGCAAAGCTATTAAATTCTGTTATATCCTAGTCAGTAGTGAACCCACCATAGAAATCCTACTCAGTTGTATCTTTCCAACTTTCTGTTTGACTGTTTTTTTGTTTTGTTTTGTTTTGTTTTTTTTCCTTAAGTAAATCATTGTCCCTATAAGGTTTCTATTGATGACAGGGTCGGCTCTTGCCCAGTAGTACTCCTGGGCAACTAGAAAATGGAAGGCAAGTGAGCAGAGGAATGGTAGACACTTGAATTAACAGAACCTGTGTTCTCCAACATGTATGTCAAAGTTTTGTAACCTGGTATCATGACAAATGAAAAAAAGGTACAAAATAACATAAAATCAGGTCAAGCGGACTATATGAGCATTCCATCAGTTCCCTGGTAAAGACGATTAAGGAAAGAGATTTTGGGAAAATATAGAAAAATAAACATCTTCTGATGTCCTCTCCTAGCTTCCAGAATCAGAAGTATAACACACATATACCAGAAGCCTTTTATCCAAGAAAAGAAGAGGAAATTTACTAACAGTTTTCAGTTAGAAAGAATCTCGAAGTATTATATTCATTTCAGGGTTTTGGACAAGAGAAGACCATTATAATAATTCAATTTGACTTATTAAATAATATAGGTCACAAAATGTCATCAAGTGATTCCTCTGTCATACCTTTTGAAAGCTTTGACCTTGATTTAAACTACAAATCCAATACACATTCCACTAATTCTCATAGGTATATATGCATATTAGTGTATATACTTGTAGACTAGAATCATCCATATTCATTTTATGTCCTTGTTGAGACAAACTTCATGCTCACACTGGTACCTCAGTGATTCTTTCCTTGTAAAGTCCAGGAGTCACATATAGTATTGACCACTGGTTTTTGAATCACTTTTGCTTTTTTTTAATTTCCTTTTCTTCAAACCCATTTTCCACAATTTTAGTGTCTTACCATCTCTGCTTATCATCTTTGTTTTAGATTCTATTCTCTATCTTCTATCTCTGTGTCTTTGCTTCCCATTGTTTTCCCCAATACACATTTCTTCCTTGACATCTTACTAGAAGCACTATGAATGTAATGACATGAGACAGGTTACTGTGTCAGTTTCCAATGGCACAGTAGCTTCGAGCAGCTATTGAAGGGAAAAATTGTTCAGGTTTGAAACTCTGAACTGAAAAAATCTCAGAATGTTTGGAAACATAGAGGCCAATGCTCTTTTTTTTTTTTTTTTTTTTTTTTTTGTGCAGCTGCAGTAGAAATTAAATCAGTGTCCACCCTAATTTAGTGAATATCAAGCGGAATAATATTTTTACTAAACCAATGTTCACCTATGTTCTGAACAGTTAATAGAAATTATAAAATCCTACAAGTGGGACACTGTCATGGTTCAGCCCCACCCAGACTGCATCAGAGTACCACAGAGCTGCTTCCTCACTCCTCCTCTCCTCAGATGGGATAAGAAAGTACAACAAAAGGCTCAATGCTTGAGACAGGGGACAAAGAGGGCACACTCACCAGTTATGGTCATGGGCAAAAGACAGACTCAACTTGTGGAAGTAGAATCAATTTATTTTTAACAACAAACTCACCAACAACTTACCAATCAAATCAGAGTAGCTCAGTGAGAAAAAGAACCAAAACTTAAAATCACCTTCCTCACACTTCCTCTCTTCCATGGCTCAGCTCTGCTCCCTCATCCCCCCAGAAGCACAGGGGGAGGCAGAATGGGGGTTCTGGTCAGTTCCAGTCCATTCCAAGTTGTTTCTGCTGTTACTTCCTCCTCAGGTGGAAAACATCTCACAGTCCTTCCCTGCTGCAGTGTCTCCCTCCCATGGGAGACAGTCCTCCATCAATTTCTTCTACCAGTCTTGAACCCTCCTGTAGGCTGTAGTCCTCCTAGAAACAGACTGCTCCAGCACAGACTTCCCTCAGAGTCATGGCCTTCTTCAGAATCAGTCCCTTGCTACAGTGTGGGGTCCTCCATGGGCTGCAGACAGGATTCTTCTCCACCACTGATCTCTAATAGCTGCCAGGGCTCAGCCCTATGGGCCACAAAGGAACCACTGCTCTGGCATGCCTCCCTCACTCCTTCCTCACTGACCTGAGTGTCTGCATGGTATCTGTACCAGGTCCCCCTCCTCTCCAAAACAAAAGAACTCCCAGAAAAAATGAAGTCACCCAACAGGGTTTTCCCCTCATAAATAGGTTGTCATAGAGGCTCTGACTGGCTCAGCCTTGGCCAGAGGCGTGTCCAAGTTCGGGCCAGGGGAGCTTCTCAAAGCTTCTTACAGTATCCACGCCAGTAGCCCCCTCCCTTGATACCAAACCCAACAAAGTCAGACAGGGCAACTGTATGTGATTTTCTCTACGCTAAAGAAAAAACTACCTGAAGTATTTCTATATTTTAAAATGGAGCTATTGTTATACTATGGAATGCTGGAAATATCTGAGTTTTTTTGTGAATGAACTGACTGACAGAATGGTATTTACAGTTATTGAACAAGTACCCCATGTTCAGCCAGGTGCTTGTTGTGCATCCCATTACAGATGCTGCTCAGTGTCAGCCACCCATCTAGAAAGAAATTAGGTACTTAGCACAGCCTTTGAATTAACCAGGCTCCCAAGATTTAGGTGTTATGGTAGGTAGCATTTCAGTTTTGAAGTAACTTTGTGAAATTTGCTTTCTGCCTTTTCCTGTGGAGCTGTGTAAGAGTTAGCAGCTTCTCTAGGAAAGTTATTCACTGTTCTAGCTTCAATTTTGAATCTGTCAGATCCAATGGTAGAATAGCTCAAATAGTGGAACAAGGTATTTAGAGTTACAAATAGATTTAGTTAATGAAAACATGGCACATATAATGAAAATCCGCAGAACCTAAGCAGACAAGCCTATGCTTGTCAAAGAAATTCTTAAATGAGCTAGGTCACTTAGAGCCACTTGAATTTTGGTAAATCTAGCTTCTCTGAAGATATCTTAAGATCAAATCTAATTGATCAAACAGTAGGAACACCCACTCTAGCACATGTTGGTCTCTGCACCGCCAAGCACATAGTAGCTTCCATCAAATTGGGTGGTCTTTCACTTCCATCTTTACTCTTTCTTTTTTTTTTAGGATTTTTAAAAAATTTGGTCCTTACAGACCATGTTTTCTAAACCTCTAATCAATGCTATTGTTCTTCCCTAAACTCTTCCAAAATGGTGAATGTAATTTGATAATTTTCCTGTTTGGGAAATTTTTTTGCTTTATTAACTTTTATAGGTTCAGTTATGACACATGATAGCTGCATTCATGAAGGAAATAATACAGAGATTTTTGAGGGTTAATTTGCCATGGTTTGTGAGAGACAGAAATCCTGAACCGTGTTACTGTTTCAAAATGTCCTTGTTGTGTACATACACCTTACTACTCTTCTTTTATTTAAAAGGTGGAAATCTACACTAAAAATGTACACAAGAACAGTGAGATCCAGTGGCAGATCACTATGCTGGTGGATAGATATGATTCTGATGCAAATTCTTAGGCACAAGTTGCATGGCACATATTCAGAAAAAAAAGATTGTGGGGTTTTGACAGTAAAATATCTGCTTTTTTCTTTTCTTATTACTGAAACAGTGAATCCCATCATCTTTTCCAACTAATGTCAACCTATGTTGCAATCATCAGTTCCATTTTTCCATATGTTAATTATGACATTTCTATTTCCATTTTAAAAAATTGTTTTACAGTTGTGTAATGTATCTAAAATAATCTGACAGAGGAAATGAATCAGTAATTTTCCCTCTCAATGTCTTACTCCCAAGAACTTTTAATTGAACCATAACAGGAACAAGTAGGAAAAAAGAAGTTACATTCATATAGAATCACTTTTCTTAAAGAAATTCTGAGACTTCATGGTATGATACAATTAGATAAGGAAAGCTGTATTTTATATCAATGCAGTGAAGCACTCACAGTCAAAACGAAAGACATCATCAGTCTGAACACATAGGTTAATATGTGCCAGTAGCTTCTCCCATCACCATCTATGTTTATATACCTATATCAATAAAAGTCTTCAAAATAGTCCTGACATAAGAGAGTCAGGGGAATGCTGTATTCTCTGAGTGGTAACAGCTACATGTTGAGCTCACTTTCCTCCACCAACAGTGCTGTTGGCTGCTATAGCTAGTCTCCATAAAGCATTTTTGAAAGCAGTTGCAATCTAATTTGAGGTCTCAAAACGTTCACAGGGATTTTTTTGGCCTTCTGAGTTGGAGTAAGTCTTATCCCATTCTGAAGAACCATTTATATTATTCCTCATCGATCATATGAATGTGAAGGAGATAGTTTACTTCTTGTTGACTGAAAATAGTATACCCATCATAAGTAATTTTAAATTAATTGTTTGATTATATCTTATGAGTAGGCATAGTAACATAAAGAATTTAATAAATTGTCCCCAATTCATATTTTCATTTAGTATTCAGGACATAGAGCTAGAAAAGTTTGGCTTTAATATTTACTCTGATAACCTGCTTCTAAGAGTAAAGACTCAACTCTTGAAAGCAAAATAAAGGCCTATTTTTCTAGGAGTCCCTAGTGATTCTGCCTGTCTGGCTTTGCTGACAATTGTATGACTTTCATTTTCAGTAAACCTTCAAATTTAGCCTCTTTTAAAGTTATCCAATATGACTTTTCAGTATCATCAATAACAACTGAGAGATTAGGTTAAACATTTTCAAAATATTTAAGTAACATAATTCCTTTGATTTAGATCACAGAACCACAGAATGTTAGGGGTTGGAAGGGACCTCCGGAGATCATCTAGTCCACCCCCCCTGCCAGAGCAGGACTATCTAGTCTAGGGCAGGTCACACAGGAACACATCCAGACAGGTCTTAACAGTCTCCAAGGAAGTTCACCAGGACTCCAAGGTCCCTCTCCACAGGGCTGCTCTCTAGAAGATCACCTCCTAATTTGTATTGGTACATTTTATTACTCCTGCCCAGGTGTGGGACTCTGCACTTATTCTTGTTGAACCTCCTTAGGTTCCTCTTGGCCCAGCTCTCCAGTCTGTCCAAATCTCACTGAATGGCCGCACAGCCTTCAGGTGTGTCAGCCAAACTTCCCAGTTTTGTGTCATCAGCAAACTTGCTGAGAAGACACTCTGTACCTTCAGCAAGGTCGTTAATGAAGATGTTGAACAGGACTGGACCAGCACTGATCCCTGGGGGACTGCACTAGTTACATGTCTCCAGCTGGGCTTGGCACCATTGATCACCACTCTTGGGCTCTCTTTTGTAGCAAATTCTTAACCCATCCCACTGCCTGTTCCTCTACCTTATATTTCCTGAGCTTGCTCAGGAGGATGTTATGGGGGACTGTGCCCAATGCCTTGCTAAGGTCAAGGTAGACCACATCAACTGGTCGCCCAGCATCTACCCATTCAGTCACCACATCATAGAATGCTATCACATTAGTCAAGCATGATTTCCCCTTGGTAAATCCATGCTGACTAGTCCTGAGAACCTTCTTCTCCTCCATGTGCTCAGCGATGACCTCCAGAACGAGCCACTCCATCAGTTTTCCAGGAATGCTTAAGATGCTTGACTCCCTTGCATCTTAGAGTAGGGCTTAACAAAAGTATTCGTTTAAAGATTCAAGTAGGCAATTAGCAATATTACAAATAAAATATATTAAGCATTTGACATATCTTAAGCACTTTTGAAAATTATCCTATTACCTCGTGCATCTTTAGATGATTGAATTATGTTGTAACTGGGGTTTTGTGGTGTTTTTAGGAACAAAGTTCTTTTAGATATTGTTCAGTATTTTACCATAAGCCTTATGCTTTTACAAGAAAAAAAAAATAAAACAACTTACAGAGAGAATGAGGTTTTCTTTTTATAAACTTACTGTACATTTTAGACATATCTCATGGAAAAATATGAAAAAAAAAGTTTCTTAATTTACACATTAGTATCACACTGGAAATTGTTGATACTACAACCTCTTTAGTTAATTAACTACATAGTTGATATAGCTGATGGGAACAACATTAGCTGCTGTCATTCGAAATAGGCCTCCACCAACAGTGGCTATTTCTCAATATTAGAAAATACATTTTAAAACATAATGTGAAAAAATACTGGCAAAAGATGACTTTTGAAATTATAACCTCCTCATAAATATACATAAATACATGAGAAGCACTTTATGACACTAAGTAAGTGCTCTGTAATTTTTTTCCTTCCCTAACTCTACTATTCCTGCTTTTTCTAAGTGCTAGAATATGCCTCAGTAATATCACTGAGCTGCCCATGTCTCCTTTGACACATGTCCTTTCATGGCTGTTTCAATTTTTTTGTTACTGTAACAGACAAGACTGTTTTCTTATTTTTTGCCTTCTGATCCGGCAATGATGGCCGGACATGCCCCCCGCCCCCGGGAGGTTGGGGGCGCGAATGTTCTGGACGGTGCTGGAACTCGAGAGGGGAGTGACCCTCGTTGGGCGGAGTCAGCGAGAGGTATAAAAGCTGCTGGCTGATTGCAAATGCCCCTTCCTCTTTTTTGGACATTCGTGGGACTAGTCCGGACAGGACTC
>NW_008611563.1:6811-30007 GCF_000691845.1 Merops nubicus | reverse complement strand
TGACAAGCCCCTTCTTACATGAGCTATGTACTACTTACTTCCATGAGATTTCCTTCAGAAGCTCCCTGCTCACCCATGCAGGTCTCTCAGCCCATCAACCTGATTTTTTTTATGCATGGGAACACACTTATCTTGGGCTTGGAGGAAGTGGTATTTAAAAACTGACCGGCTTTCTTGGGTCCCTTTACCCTCCAGAGTCTTAGCCCATGGGATTCCCACGAGTAGATCTTTGAAAAGTGCAAAGTTAGCCCTGCAGAAGTCCAGGGTGGTAATCCTACTTATTGCCCTGCGTCTACCTTGTAAAATACTAAACTCCACCATGTCATGGTCACTGTCTCCAAGGCTATTCCCAACCTTAATATCCCCAACCAGTCCTTCTTTATTAATTAATACAAGGTCTAGCAGTGCACCTCTTCTCATCAGTGCCTCCACGACCGGCATGAAGAAGTTATCGTCAATGCACTGCAAGAGCCTTTTTGACTGAACTTGCCTGGCTGTGTGGGTTTCCCAACAAATATCAGGGTGATTGAAGTCCCCCATGAGTACCAAGGAGTGTGTTCTAGAGGCTACCTCCAGCTGTCTGTAGAAGGCCTCATCAACACTTTCTTCTTGGTTCGGTGGTCTATAGTAGACTCTGACAACAGTGTCACCCCCATTCCCTTGTCTCTTAAATATCAATGAGGAGGGACATCCCCAACTAGAGCAGGTTGCTCAGAGCCCTGGCCAACCTCACCTGGAATGGTTCCAGGGATGGGGCAGCGACCACCTCTCAGGGCAACCTGGGCCGGGGGCTCACCACCCTCAGCATCAAAAACCTCTTCCTTCTCTCTAGTCTCAGTCTCCCTCTTTTAGTTTAAAACTATTATCCCTTGTCCTGTCCCAACAGGCCCTGCTCAAAAGTCCCCCCCAGCTTTATGACAGGCCCCTGGAAGTCCTGGCAGCTCCCCAGAAGGTCTCCCCAGCTGGAGCCTTCTCCTCTGCAGGCTGCCCAAGCCCAACTCTCTCCTGCTGGGCTCCCAGCAGAGGGGTTCCCCCCTCGAGTCATTGTTGTGGTCCTTCTCCCCAGGGCTGCTTTCCAACCCTTCACTCCCAGCCTGAGCTGGTACCCAGGGTTGCCCCAACTCAAATGTAGGACCTTGCACTTGGCCTTGTTGAATATCATGAGTTTCACATGGGCCCACTTCTGAAACTTGTTCAGGTCCCTCTGGATGGATCCCATCAATCAGGTGTGTCAACTGCACCACTCACCTTGATGTCTTGTACAAACTTGCTGAGGGTGCACTTGATCCCACTGTCCGTGGCATTGATGAAGTTACTAAACAGCACCAGCTGGAAAATGCTTGGGCTGAAATGTAGCTGGAGATGCTTCTGGAGAGAGTGGATGGACTTCTTCTAGAGAAACTCTTAGCTCTTCTCTACCTCATTTTGTCACCTTTCAAATGGCCAGAGAGGGTATTTCTCCTTGGTTGCTGGATTTTGACCTTTTTCAGGTGGAAGTGTTTGCACGTGCTCTGTGTCATCTGAGATGATCTGTTTTAGGTGCTATCTTTGGGCAGCTGTCAGCTGCCTGTTTGCAGGCCAGGTCTTCTAACCCCTAGTGAAAAAAGGACTATGATTTCCCATTAAAAAAAATAAAATCTAAGACTTCTTTTAATTATTGGTTATTTCGATATCACCCTGTTTGTATATGGCAGAAGGCAACGTTGTTCTACAACTTTTCGTTAAATACTATCAAAACTTTTTTCTACTAAGTAGTTGCTTGTCAGATGTCAACTCTGATGCTGCTGAAACTTGTCCTGCATCTATTGCATTGACTCACTGACATTTAATTGTTGGACTCCTCACTCTGGTTTCATTGGGTTACTTTTAATAGATTGTTTTGATAAAACCACACATGAATTTCTGCATTTCCAACTGTTTTCTAGAACAGGTCTGTTCTAGTCTGGATTGCCTTGGTTTTAGCAGAGACAGAAAGTCCCTTTGTGTTACACTGACTTGTTAAAAGGACGTAAAGCATGAACCAAGAAAAAACGCTAAAAAAAAAAAAAAATTCAAAAAGGATAAATGTTTTCTAGTCAAAGGTTTCATTGACACAGGTGCATTAAGCATTGATTTGGCTCGAGTAACCCATGTGAGCGGGTGCTGCTCCCCTCCGCTACAGCCAGCAGATGCTTCCTACTCCTGCCCAGGGGACATGTCCTCCCAGGAATGTCAGTGGGTGGAGGAGAATGTCGCCTCTGTTATCTGCCATGCCTCCAAGCCTGGAAAGCCAGCCAGCTCTTGCAGGAGCCAGGGGTAGCAGCCCTTAGAATGGCTGAGGTAGGGAGGCTCTGCAGAGGGACCTGGCCAGGCCTGAGGCAATGGGATGGGGCTCAACCAGGGCAAGGGCCAGGTCCTGCCCTTGGGTAACAACAGCCCCCTGCAGCGCTCCAGGCTGGGAAAAGAGTGGCTGGAAAGGGCCCAAGGGAGAGGGCCTGGGGGCTTAGTTGGCAGTCAGCTGGAGATGAGGCAGTGTGTGCCTAGGTGGCAAAGAAGGCCACCAGGAGCCTGGGCTGTGGCCTGGATCAGCACCAGCATGGCCAGCAGGACTAGGGCAGAGATTGTCCCCCTGCACTGGGCTCTGGGGAGGCTGCCCCTCAGATCCTGGGGTCAGTTTTTGGACCTTCACTGCAAGAAGGACCTGGAGGTGCTGGAGTGTGGCCAGAGGAAGGGCAACAAAGCTCCTGGGGAAGGGTCTAGAGCCCAAGTGTGGTGAGGAGCTGCTGAAGGACCTGGGAGTGCTGAGCCTGAAGCAAGGAAGGTGAGGGGAGACCTTCTGGCTCTGGACAACTCCCTGAAAGGAGGTTGGAGTGAGGTGGGGGTCGGGCTCTGCTCCCAAGGAACAAGTGACAGAACAAGAGGAAACAGCCTGAAGATGCCCCAGGGAAGGTTTAGGTTGGATTTTAGGAACAATTTCTTGCCCTTGAGGGTTGTCCAGGGCTGTGCCAGGCTGCCCAGGGCAGTGGTGGAGTCCCCATCCCTGCAGGGGTTTCCAAGCCATGGAGGTGTGGTGCTGAGGGTCATGGGTCAGTGGGGAACTGGCAGTGCTGCGAAACTGTTGGTCTTGATGACCTTAACGGTCTTTTCCAACCAAAACAATTCTGTGATTCTCTCATGCTGAGCACCTGTATTGATTACCCACAGCAACTGAAACAAGTTTGTGCTGTTTATTTAGGCAAAACGAAATGGAATTTCCTTGGCTGGTCAGACTGGGGAATAAATCTAACACTTGCTTTCTTTATTGATTTTTGGGCTTTTGGCAGCAGCTCTGGGGTTTTCCATCACGGGTCCGCCTGCCAGCAGTAGTACCTATGCCACTGTGCCAGTGCCAGAGGCATCAGACAATTGCAGTGACCAGCCCTCAGCTCCTACCAGGTACCTGCCAGAAAGGTTGATGCTGTCTGCTCAGTGGCAGGCAGTGCCAGCAAGACCTTCATCCCAATTTTGTGGGAGGGATGAGGAGGAGCATCACTAAAAGCAGCTCACGCCTCGTGGTGATGGTACTCGAGACATGAGCTGAGCCTAAACGGTTCAAGTCAATCTCTTCACCTGTCTTACGTGGTGTGTTTTGAGACATGACAAAAAGTGTTTGCAGATCAGGTTGCATGGTCATGTCCCAGGCATTAAATTGAAATCATGGACACCTTCTGATGGGCATCTCCTGAGGTGCTGTAGCTCATTCGTGCTGATACAAACAGACCTCCAGGGAACAATCCCAGCTGCCTAAAACTTTCATATAAAATGTCTAATAATGTCATTTGCTCAATCAATTGGCATATGAATGAAAAGCTGTTAAGCTTGAGCATGTAGTTGGTACAGGTGGACAACCTGCCAGCCCCACCACCATGCTTCTGCCAAGCACCTTGGCCTGGAGAAATCAATCCATTAAGGAGACGTTTCTCTCTTCAACTTCCTTCTCGTGGAAGGTGGAAGATCAGGGCAGCGTGGTGTGATGACTGGATTACCTGTACCTTTAACCCCAGCTCTACCTCTCAATGATTGTTCTGCTTGAGATCCTCCTTGGACTTCTCTGCTCAGGAAGGCAATATCCAGCTGGCCAGTTCTTCACTGTCATTTTCTTGAGACTTGCACATGCTACAAGCAGCTGAGACACATTTGAGGAAGAAATCTCCTTTTCTTTGCAAGATATCTCCTGATGGAGGACATGCATGGACTTCTTTGTCATTCCTCAGTGCAGCTTTACAGCAAAAATCTGTCCTCTTTCACTCTTACTTTTCTCCTCTTGTTTTCAGGAGATTGTTTTTGGTCATTGGTCTGAAATTAGAAAGTCTTAGCAGAGTTTGGGGTTGTCTTTTGTGGTTTCACCCAATATGGCTAGCGCTGCTCAGGACACGGCTGCTGGGTTTGGAAATCATTTTCTCATATTAATCTTTGTCTCCCTGCAAGTTTGTGATGATGGTGAAATTTCCCTGCAACTTGATACAGCCTCAATGGCTTGATTGGAGACACGAGTGAGCTGGCAGAAAGACAGAGGACCCTTCTGGGTATCTGTTTTCTCTGGCTTTGGTTGTATATGCCTTGTGCAGGAATGATTCCGCCAGGGGAGATGAAGCACCTGACAGACATAGTGCAGATGTTTTGATAACATCTCAGCTTTCTGGTAATCTCACAGAGTTCCTCCTTTTTTTTTTTTTTCTTTTCCTCACAGAATCACAAAGAATGGCAGCAGTTGGAAGGGACCACCGGAGATCATCTCCTCCAACCCCCTTGCTCCAGCAGGTCACCCACAGCAGGGTGCCCAGGGTCACACCCAGGTGGGTTTGGAATCTCTCCAGAGAAGGATACTCCACAACTCTTAATAACAGATCTACCTGAATGTTTTGCTCCTCGGAGATTTGCCAGACCACAAACCATCAGCAAGGCGTTAACATGTTCCCATCAGCTGGAATTCATAAGCTTGGTGCTGGAGTGAAAAATGGGTGTTGTGGTTGTGAAGAGCTGGTCAAACGTGTGTGGAGCAACCGCTAAACGGTGAGATCCAGCTGCCTCTGCAGAGTGGGTGAGAGGCACTGAGGTGTTCAGCTTGATAGATCTTCTCTGGAAGATCTCTGGTGTTTAATGTCCATATAACAATATATGCATTTCTGCCTCCCATCTGCATTAATTAGAAGAGGGTGTGCCAATAACCTGGGCTGAGTTTTTAGGCTGGTCTTGTCCAGCCAGTTAAATGAGACACAGAGTTCCATCTAGATTTTTCAGCGTATTATTTACAATATAAGACACAGTATTTCAGAAAAGTGTGAAATCCTTCCTAGCATTGGAGATGGTGAGGAAGGTGCAAAGACTGTTCGGAGCGTTAACCTGGGGAGCTGAAAACTCTTACTTGTAACTGCAACACATCTTCATTTCATTTCCAGTTGAGCTTAAGTGCATTCAACCATGTTCCTGTTGCACCTTCTTATCATCTACCTAGTCTAGTTTTAACATGTGGTCTTTGGATTTCATACTTGTCATCTACCAGAAGAGTCCCTCCTTTACAGGTCATGTAATTACTGAATGGTTTGGGTTGGAAGGGACCTTAAAGATCATCAAGTTCCAACCCCCTGCCATGGGCAGGGACACCTCCCACTAGAGCAGGTTGCTCAAAGCCTCATCCAACCTGGTCTGGAACAATTCCGGGGATAAGGCATCCACAGCTTCTCTGGACAACCTGTTCCAGTGTCTCACCACCCTCATGGAGAAAAATTTAGTTCTTCTATCTAATCTAAATCTGCCCTCTTTCAGTTTAAAGCCATCGCTCCTCATCCTATCACCTTTCTCAGACCCTGAACACCGATATACAACAAGTGCAGCTCCACAACCTGCAGCAGCCATTTTTACCTTCTCCTCCACGTGTATCTGTAATAACCTTTTCCCCTGTGCTAGCAGGAAATGCTCTCATGCTGGAGTAGGTGGAGGGCCCCTGCTCGCTTGGCTCCAGCTTGTTTTTACAGCGATAACTTTGTCAACAGCACGTAGTGTGACAATTCAAAGAGGTTGTTTGGCTACCCCTTCGTCCATGGAGGAGACTTGCTAAACTGGGGTAGGATTTGTCCTGGGTGAGAAGTCCAAGATGCTGTCAGCTTTGCTGGGAACTGCAGCTGGCCAGAGAGGGAAGCTTTAATCCTCCCTGCCCTGACGTTAGCCAGATATCAGACACTGGAGTACGTGGGCTGATGAGTGTTGGGCTTGCTCTGTGCAGCCAAGCTTCCAGCATTAGCTAAAAGCATTGCTGCCCCGAGCAAGTCTTTGTCAAGCTGGGGAGCAGCAGAGTAGAGCAGCCTTCTTCATGCTCTTTGGCTGTCTCTGAACCTCTGCTGTGATTTTCAGCATAAGCTGAGCAATTAAAACAGAAGACGTTGACCCTTTGCTACTTGCCAAAGCAAAGGGGACCCAAGGCTTTTCATTATTTTCCTTAGAGTTACTAAGGAGTGGAACAGGCTGCCCAGGGAAATGGTGGAGTTCCCATCCCTCGAGGGATCTAAAAGATGTGTAGACTCGGTGCTGAAGGACATGGTTTATTGGTGGATTTGGTAGAGTGAGGTTAATGGTTGGACTCGATGATCTGAAGGGTCTTTTCCAGCCGACATGAGTCTATGGTTCTGTGGTCTACCTTATTCCCTAACAAAACCAGGGAAGTGTGAAACAGGCTGTGGTTTTGTTTTGACCCAGTACCCCTGACTTTCATTTTGGTACTGGTGCAGTTTGTGAGAGTGGAGTGAATCAGAGGAATGCCAACCACACAGGCAGTCACCAAAAGAGAGGAGGCAAGGGAGAGCTTGCAGTCTCCAACGGGGACTCTCAATTACTCAATTACTCCACCCTGAGCTGTTCACAGTGATTGGAAGCTAGAGGGATAGATGGACAAAAGGATGGATGCTTTAGGAAGAATTTCTTTACTGTGAGAGTGATGAAACACTTGAATAGGCTGCCCAGAGAGGTGGTGAAAGTCCCATCCCTGCAGACATTCAAGACCAGGCTTGATGGGGCTCTGAGCAGCCTGATGTAGTTGAAGATGTCCCTGCTTACTGCAGGAGGTTGGACTAGATGACTTTAAAGGTCACTTCCAGCCCAAAGCATTCTGTGATTCTATGCATGGATGGATGAAGGGATGGAGGTGACCAGCTCCTCATGTGACTGAATGTTTGCAGGGAGGAAAAGAGGCTGCAAGTGCCCCGGAGACCCCATCCCTGACTCGATAACTGCACCGAGGCTCATGGCCATGGTCTCCCAGACAACTGTGTATGTGCACGTGCAAGGGAGAAGCTCAATGTTTCCTCAGAAAAATGAAGTCTAATCTCATTGCCAGTTTCAAAACAAACTGGTTAGAGAATTATGAAGGAGAAAGAGGAGTTTATGAATGAAGATTGATTTATTATTTTTTGTTAAAACTATGACTGTTGGTTGGAGGAACCAGATTTAACTTTCTGTATGTACAAATATCTTCTCTGTCTAGCTAACCATAAAAGGCTGTAGAGTCTTCATGAGAAGGATTTAGGAAATATCAGAGAATGTGACATTAATTGAGAAGAAAACTAAGGCGGAAGATAGTAACATTAGCACCTTGCTCATAGAAACTTTGGCAAAACAATTAATTTAGAGAAGAAGTGTTTGCATCTGATTCTTGTCTCCTCTTTTGGAATGACTTTAAAATCCAGGACATGACTTGTACCTGGTATTTAAGCTTCCATTTGACATCCCCTTCGTAGGGTCCCTTTTCTCATCCCCACGTGACCCAGAGGTGAGCCCATGCTGCCTGCTCTGCACATGCTGTCTGTGCTGCTCCACGCTTGCAGAGAGCAATGGGCAGCAGAAGAGGATGAGTTGTCACCTGAAAGTGCTTGGGATGGAGCCTGAGATACAAATGGAGCTCCTCAGCTTTCCAGCCCAGCCTCATTGCTTCTGTCTGCCCAGATGGGCTGCAGAGAAAAGAGGGGGGGGGGGATGGGAAGACAGACATGAGTTGCCTGCAGCCCCTGAATGGGGGCCGGGCTGTGGCCACGTGCCTGGAGAGGAAGGTGTAAATTATCCCTCCTGCCCCCATGTACCTCTCCTCTTGCATCCCATGCTCCGGAAGAGTTCCTCTGTGTCTTTAGCCCAAGGCTGGGGAGCAAGAGCTTGTCTTCACCTGTGTGTGCTGAGTGCCTGGGAGGATGGGAATCCTGATTGTGCCTGGAACTCTGGGCTCCCAGAATGACACAAGTGGCAGTGATTTAGACATGCACTAATAGAGGGAATTAGCCTCCTAACGCATCTGACTAGTCCTGAGCTCTTTGAGCAAGCCCTAATGAAGCAACCCCAGCCAAGGAAGCCCCGTACGAAGGCACTGGGGAGAAGAGGAGGGGGCTCATCTCCAAGAAGCAGTAGGTTTGTTCAGTCTTAGCTGTTATATTTGCACAGGGAAAAATATAAATCAAGGCTGTGCTGGTCTATATCTGGCCAGCTTCAGTCTGGAGTTCCTGACAGGTGACCCCAGGGTACGGTTGCATGCTCGCAGTGCTTATTTTTGACGTCGTAATCCAAATTGACGTTCAGTGCTTGAATATACAATAAGTTCATTACAGCTAAACCCTCCGGCTCAGGGATTTCCTGTTGGTAAGTCTCGGAAAAAATCAGGATTCCCAGTAGTATCGGTCTAAAAACGTTTGCAGATAAAATTCAAGTTAGCAAGTGATGCCAGAATGTTTTTGGAGCCACAAACAGAGCCGTATTTTCTGTCCGGTGCAATGCTGCCTTATCCTTCCTTGTTGCTTGGGATTGGAGGTAGAGGCCCCTGCCCTGCATGGCTCCCAAACTGGGTCTCAGTGCTTCTCTCAAGGGGAGCTCATTAAAAAGCAGTGGATGAATCCACAATCTTATGGCTAAGCACGTTTCTTGAGTGTGTTTTTGGAACCTAAACTGTTGCCTCTTGTCCCACTTTCTAAAGAGGAAGAGAAAAATCTGCACAGCATCTTACCAAAACAGCCTGTGATCAGCCATGATAAACTCCACAAGCAGATAAGACTTTAGATATCCCCGTTACCTCCATGTGAGATGTATCTCCCCATCTTCCCATGTCTACAGGAGGGTTGCAACACAGTGGGGTTACTCCTCAAGCCCTTGGCCTGCTGGTTAATAAGCTGTTATGATGAGGTGTGAAATTGGCCTGGGACTTGTCCATGCCCATCTGGCACATGGACAGCATCTCTTCTGCTTCCACCTCCTCCCCTCGATGAAACTGATACCTTATAAAGACAGACACAGCTTTTTCCATCTGATGGATCTCAGCTGGGATTTTCAAACTACCAGTGGAATTCGAAGCTGGTTTTCCAATAAGATGAGAGGAAATTGTTGCTGCAACCCAGATGGGAAACCTGCAGTGGCTTTGCATGGAGGTTGAGTGGTGGGAGAGGAGCTGAGAGGTTCCTTGTCACAAGTGGAACAAGAGCTGGAGGTGATGCTGTTGCAAATAAAAAAGATGCATCTCCAGCAAAGCTTCAACAAGATGGGGTGCAAAGAGTAGGAAAGGTCTCATTGCTATGCAGCAAGAAGAAATGCATGAACACACAGCAAATGTGCACTTGGAATATTGTAGGAAAAATTTCAGAGCTGCAGAAGCAGAAATTATTGGAGGAGATGATCCAAGAGACTGTAATCCCTGCTACTGGAGGCTGTGAGAATGAAGACATGTAGAGTAACCATGACTGGAGGGTTTGGTCTGAGATTTCCCAGGGTTTTTTTAGGAGAGTTTTGAGTGTCTTCAAAGATGGAGATTCCTCCAGCCCAGACCCTTTTCCAGTGTTTGACTTGGAGCTTTTCCTGATGGGAATTATATTCTAGCTTGGGCTGTTGGTTCTCCTCCCATCGCTGAATATTTCCCAGAAGAGCCTGTCTCTCTCTCATCTCCACACCGTCCCAGCTGGGAGCTGCAGACAGTGATAAAATTCCCCTTTGCCTTCTGCTTCCACTGCACACTCAGCTCTCATGCTCCCCTTACATGCCCTGGGCTCCTGCCCCAACTGCCTTGGTGGCTTTGCTGGGTTCTTTCACCCTCTGCCTGTTACTGGGGAGCTGAAATCGGTCCCAGTGCCCTGTTTGAAGCAGAGAACGAAAATCATTTCTCTGGTCCTGCTAGCTCCACTCCTACCACCACCTCCCATGGCACAGTTGGTCGACATTGTCCCATGTCCCTTCCCCAATGATGCTCTCCAGCCCATGAGACCCCAGCCTGTGCTACACCATTCCTGAGAGGCGTCCCAAACCAGTATGATCCCATCTCAGCATCCAAGGGTGGTCTACACAGGCTCCTGAGCTCCTTTCCAGCTCCGTATTTTTGTTCATCCAAATCACACATATCCATAATTTCCTGAAGAATTTAATAACAGGCTCAGGAAAAGGTTACTATTCTTTGCTCCCCTGGTGGTTTTTAAATTTTACACATCTTAAACCAAATTAATTTGCTAGTCACTTGAAGTGTAGCATCCTAGATAGCTCCTGTGAGAAGAACACGTGATTAAAGTAGAATTATCACTTGCAAGAGCTGTGCAAAAGCACAAGAATAAATATGATCATGTTTCCTACTGAAGTTTGGGACCTTCTGTGGAGGATCAGCCATGAGCCATGTTCAAAGAAAACTACTAAAAAAACTAAAACTAAACACAAGACTTGAAAACAATTCCTCACTGTGATCTGCTGCCAGCTTCTCCTAGTGACACATGGTGGCTTTTCCTACAGGCTTCTCTTTGTGCTGCGAAAGTGTCCAGAAGCAGCAGCTGAGGTGGAGAGCCTTGCTGCTCCTGGGGTTGTCTAGTCACCTAGAAGGAGATGGGATTTTTCCTGGTGGCCACATGTGGCCTTTCCCTAGGATCTGGGAAGCAGAGGCTGCTGGGGGCTTTGGCAAGGGGTGGATCCAGGGGCAAGAGAGTCCTGCAAAGTTTGCCCTTTAAAAAGTACCCTAAAAGTAGAAGCAGAAACCTGCCCAGCGTAGACCTTCCCAGTCCGGACCATTTCTGATGACTGAGAATAGATGTAGGTCTTAAGATTTCACATTACTAGGACTCATACATTCCCAAATTGTTCCTTCTTCCTGCCCCTATATCCTTCCTCCTCCTCTTCCTCAGCCATGTGAGTGGAAGAGGCTTCCACTCTGAGGAAAGGAGCACCAGGTTTCTTGTCCCCACAGCTTGATGTGATGTCCAGCTGGTGTTCCAGCTATTGCATTTGCTGAGGCAGGATGTCTACAGTGCTTCACAAATTTTGCAGAAGCAGTGCCAGGGCAGGACCCTCTGTCCTCATCTGAAATGGGACTGTGGAGGTTCCTCCTGGGTGGCATTCACTGCCCAAGGAGCTGCTGCTCATCTTTGAGGAGAAGGTGAGCTGGATGGGGGTGGCCTGGAGTGCCAGAGGGTGGCAATGATCCAGATGCTGGGTCTCTCCCTATCTTGCATCTCTCATCCAACCTGCATGGAAAAAGACATGGAGCTTCGCTTCCACCTTGCAGGATTGTTGGTCCTGGGAAGCTGTAGCATCTCTCCCATAGAACCAACACAGTGCTGTTCCTGTCTGCCTTCCATGTGGCTATAGGAGAGACAAAATAAGAGTAAGTGTCCACCTCATTGTGTTCCTCACCAGAATGCTTGGAGCCCTTTGCAGGGCAGAGCTCTTCCCTGCAGGATCAGCCAGGCTTCCTCCTTGTATGCACCGTACAGTAACATCTCCACCTTTCTGAGGGCCAACTTGGGAAATCCAGGACCTGCTTTCCACCTGAGGGATGCGGTTTGTGCACTCAGCTACAACTCAAACCCTGACCCTGGGGAAGTCAGAGCCAAGGACACTGGCTGGTGCCACACTGCTCAGGCTGTGGGGAGAGGGACGGGTTGGAAACAGGAATTTGGTTCAGCTCCATCATGTTTCCATCAGATCTCAGTTTATAAATAGTTTGGGTCAACCGTGTGCCTCTTACTTTGACACTTTTGCGAGGCTGAAGACTCTTTGGGTTTTATACTTAGAAACTTTCCTTTCCTGGCTTCCCTTGTCTCCCTGCCTGCCAGGAAAGTCCAGCACAAGAGTCAAAAAGGTGCCTGTCTGGATTAACCAGGAGCCTACCACAGCCAGGGCCAAGCTTTGCCCAGGGCATGGCCTAGATGGTAAGGAGGAGCCAGTAGAACAATGTGGGTCCTGTGTGCTGAGCTGGTTCACCAACCAGGGCCAGAGAGTGGGGTTTCTCTCCCATCCTCAGCAGCAGAGGAGCAAGCTGGGAAGTCAGGTAGGAGCAGTGCTCAGCTCTCAAAGGGCACTTAAACATATGGAAATTATTAGCTGCCAAGTCACCCAAGCACAAAGAACTATCTCCCTTTGCCTCCTGTCCTCGTGTGTTTCCTTGCTGAGCAGACGGGCACTGCGATACCCCCCTGGCTGGCTGGTGGCTGTGTGGCCAGACTCCAGGGCAGTGATATTTGCTCCAAGAGCTCTCTTCTAGCGGCGCTGGAGATGGTGAGCAACTGATGCACTCTTTGTCATTGGTTGGGTGAACTGAGCACCACAGTGGCCATTTCCTGAGGGCGGCTGAGGGCACTAAGGCTGGAGGGAAAGAACTTGCTTGCAGAGATGTTTGCATGCCAGGCCACTGTGGTTTTACTGGTTCCTCTAGGTTCCAGTTAGAGCCAGTGAAGAGGAGGGAGCATGGGGTCCCTTTCTTGGGATGCCCTCTTTGGGATGTAGCTTCTTTTTCCCCTATCAGCCATAGAAAGAGCTTGGGAGGAGCAGCCCATACAGAGCCACTCCTGCAGAGCTGCACCTTTAGCCAGATCTACAGGTGCCACTTTTCCTAGAGGACAGATTTCATTCTCTCTCCAGGATTACACTGTGGCTTCACAACTCAGATGGCTCCCCCAGGCTAGCTGTTGAGGTTTAAGGCTGGGCTGTCACTAGACAACTGACAGATGCTCTCTATTAACCCCTCTCCCTTCTCAAAGGAGAAGAGAAAGGGAATAAGGGTGAAAGACTTAGAGACTGGAAAAGAAAAATAAACCACCGTTAATGAAAATAATGACAATAAAATGAAATACATACAAATAGATCCAAAACAAACATGGGACCCAACCCTGCTGATGGCAATGATGTCACCATCACCACTGGTGCTGTGGGCAGGCACTGGACAAGTCCAAGATTGGACTCAATGGTAAATAGGAACTGTATTGAGGAGCTGGCTTCTGGAACTGGATTCAGGAACACACAGATTGGGATTGAAGACAGAACGGACAGAGTCCTCTTCAGACACCAGCCATCGAAGAAGAGGTTTAACCCTCATGATCCCTCAGCTTTAGACTGAATATGATGGAGATGGGGTGGAGTCCCTCGCTGGTTGATTTAGAGTCCCCTGTCCTTTCTGCTCCTCCCTGCAGGTGCAGCCTTTTGCTTTCTGCACCCCTAATGTGGTGCACAAGATTTAACAGTGACCTTGGTCAGCACAGGAGCAAGTAGAAGCAGGAGCCTTTCTGGTAGCCACCAAAAACCTCAAGCATTGTCACTGCTAAAAGCTGACACTGTGGAAATCTTCCAGTAACTTCAGACAGAGCAATTACTTAGAAGAGGCTGAGCTGGAAAGTAAAATCACTGAGCAGAATTAGTTCTGTTCTAACTCAAAGCAGGACATCAGTCCCCAAATCCCAATCCCAGTCTCCAAATTCCAACTCAGGGAATGCACAGGCAGAACCTGTAAGGCAGGGTTTGATAGCTCACACACCTACCTCCAGCAGTGATGGCTTTGATTTCTTATTCTGATCAGCATGAGAGCTAGTCTTTGGGGTTTGTGTAGCACTTGCTTGTGTGTGCAGTGAATGTTCTCACAAGTGAAGAAGTACAAGTGAGAAAGCAGCTGGAAGACACCTGGAGACCCAGAGGCTGAAGCATCCTCTCCACAAATTACAGGAGACCAGGTAATTCTTGAGGGTTATGGGCTCTAATTTTTTTGCACAACAGTTGGGTGTGATCTCTTACCATCATCCAAATCTTCCAGAAATAGGGCTGTTTGTTGCTAGTGTTGATGAGGAAGGAGAGAAGACACATTGCTTTCCTCAAACTGAGTATTGCAACAGGATCAGTTTGAGGTTTTTTTTTGTTTGTTTGTTTTTTTTTTTTTTCAAGCTCAACATATCTGAAGCTTTAGGAGAGCTGCAGTCCAAAACTTGGCCCTCAAAGGTGAAACATGGAGGATTTGCAATGACTTGCTGGGAAACTTCAGAACTTCATAGAGACAACAGACAGTGCCTCCTGGTGCTTGGGTCCCTCTGAGATCTGAACCTCAAGAAGCTGGGACCTCTTGAACAGAAAGATGGGAGCTAAGCCACAGTCAGTCATAGGATCATAGAATCATTTTATTTGGAAGAGACCTTTAAGATCATCAAGTTCAACCATTAATAAGCAGCTGACTTAGGAGACACTGATCTGTGGTTCCTTGGCTTTTCTCTTGGTGTGCTGAGTTTTGGACATGGCAGGAGGAGGTGTGGTCTGACACAGCACTCCTAAAGTCTGCCAAGCTATTGTGTGGGCAGAGCGTGGATGTCCCTTGCTGAGCAGCACATCAGCCCACAGCTGCAGGGAAAAGCTGGGAGCAAACAAAAGGAGACACTCCTGTCAGTGAGATCCTCTTCTTGCCCTTCCTTACCTTGGAAATGGATGCAATCTTTGAGTTGCTGATCACCCCAGACTCGAGTTAATCAGTCTGTATAGGTGCTGAGGTTGACAAGTTTATGGTGTTGACTTGTTCCAGGCTTGTTCTTATTCACTGCTCTCCTTAGAGGCAGCACATGAGCATCTCTGCTGACCAGAGAGGTGAATGATTCAGTGTTTCATGCTTGATGACCACAAGCATCTCTAAAATCTGCATAGTTCATTCAGCCCAAAACAAGGATGGGGGGACAGATTAAATCCTTCTCTTACAATAGGCATTTATACACAGTCACAACTTCAAGACTGTTGCAAGGACAATCATAGTGTTGGTGATGTGCTGATACTCTCTCCAGCTCGAGACTCATCCGCTTTTGAACTGGGAGTCCCAGAGCAGAGTTCATGTTGACTTTGTTAAAATCAAAACCCAGCTTTGTTCCTCAACCAAGGGGTGCCTTGGTCAGAAGACTTCTGGAAGACTTTAATGGGGCTGCTAGATGGAATTTTTTTCTGGAGTGCATCGTGTCTTTCTTCAGGTGGAAAGTTATATTCAGATTTTTTTTCAGCCATGTGGAGACTTTGGCATAGATCAGCAGAGTAAAAGCAACCCCTGCCCCAAAGAGCCTGAAGTCTAAATGTGAAAGAAGAAAGAGGATGCAGGTGACTGAGGCAATGATAAGACAGAGTAAATTAGTGAGGAGGAAAGTGTCTGTATTTCTCATCCTTTATCAAATCCTTCACAAGTAGCTCAATGACTGAGAGGTTCTGCAGCCCTAGCTCTGCAGTTGGATGTTACCCTTGAACTCAGGCATTCCCACAGCCCTGGGATTGTTCTAACTTCTGTTTGAAAATCAGAGATCCTCGTGTCTCCTGGGATATCAGAGCTCATTGGTACACTAAAGTCATGCACAGAGCACTTGCTGCCTCAGCTCTTTGTTATTCCAGGTGTGCCTCTGCTCAAAGGAAGAATTTAGGGCTTAATGAGGATAATGTTGCTGAACAAGCTGGGAACATGGAGCAAGCTGATGGAATGGTAGATTTAGCTGGAGAGGGTGTGGTAGAGCAATCTTTCCTTGCCTTCACAGCTCAGGGCAGGAAGTATGGGGGAATCTGCCATTTGGGGACATGCTTGGCTGTGGAAGTCTCAGTTTGCTTTCTCCAAATGGAAGCAGGAGGAACATCAGCATTTTCTGTAGGAACAAGGCTGAGCTGTCCTTGCTGGTAAAGATAAGAGCAACCTGATCTGACAGCAGAGATGGTCCTGCTCTGAGCACAACCTCCAGAGGTCCTTTCAGCCTCAATTATTGTGTGATTATGGTTCTCACTGCAATGATGATGGGAGCCACAAGTAGCAAGCTCTGGTGCAAGTATCTCAGAGGGTTATGATAAGTGGTGCAAAGTCCATCTGTCAGTCAAAAAGCAGTGGTATCCCTCAGTAATCAGTACTGGCATCAATAAAGTTGAATGTCTTCATTGATAACCTGGATGGTCTGCTCTCAGCAAGCTTGTGGATGACACCAGACTTGGGGTGGATGGCTGAGCATAGCAGGTTCTTTCTGCCACAAAGAAGGGGTGCAGTTCATTAGGTAGAAGTCTGAAGGCTGTCCTGGATGCAATACCAAGAAGCGTGCCATGGGCAGCTACTGCCCAGCCAAGGAGAATGGGCCTTTTCCCATCTGTTCAGCTTGTCCTGGAGCCTTCCCCAAGAATTCAACCATCCAAGAATTCCACCATCCAGCCCCTGCTCTTCCACCCACAAAAATAACAAAATGATGCAGTGAGCAAGGAGTGAAGTCTCCTCACCCAGCATGTTGGTCTTTGCTTTTCATTATCCCTCTTAAATGATGAAGGAAGCAGACAAAGCTTGGTGGACACTTGCAAATCCTGTGCTCACATTTGTATTCTGCCACAAAGATCTTCTCTATTTGCTCTTTCCATACAGTGGTGTCTGTAGAAGTCCTTCTCAGGGATGTTGTGATCCAGATTCATCAGAGAGGTGTCAAAACACAGAGGTATTCCAGGGATGTGGGTGCTGACACAATCAACCGTGGTAGTATGTTGTGTCCAAAACTGGGATAAACACATACATGTGGGTTGCTGCTAACCTTTGGAGGCAGCTGGGGTGCTCTCCACCCTCCACTGCACTGGTGAGATGCTGCTGAGGGATCGGCTGGAGGTGCTGTGTTGCTGAAATGCCCAAGTTGCCTTCCTGGTGCCAGTCAAAACAAAGAGCTTGGCTTCTTTTCTGCATTGGCTGCTGGCACTGAGACCTCTCTGGGGATGGTGCTGGAAGGGGCAGCGTGCAACTGCCCACAGATGGTGGGCCTGGTGAACACCTCCTCAGGCTGAAGAAGTGAAAAATGTCAGTAATTTCCTGCCCATGCCAACCAAACAGAAATGTTCTCCCGTGAAGTTTTATGAGGCTGCAGAGCCTGGAAATGTATGAAAGGAAGAAAGGACCAATCAGCAGAGAGGGAAAAACTGATTGAGAGGATATTAATGTTGTTGAAACCTTGTGGAAATTTAGAAACTCCTCTAAAGACTCAGTGAGTGATTCTGACCCAATCCAACGAGGTGTCAAAACCTCAGCAAATCCAGCACCACAGGTCTGCAGAGCCCCTCACAGAGACTTCAGGCTGCTGAGTGTGCAGAAGCTGGGGCAAAGCATGGGCACGAAGCAGGTGGGTGCCTCTAGGCTGGTGTTTCTCTGCCCTGGTGTTAAAAGGGGTCTATCATAGATATCATGGGTTTTGTGGGGTCTTGCAGTGTCTTCAGGAGCAACCCAACCACCAGTGCTCCAGGGGGGTTCCCTATGCCCTGCTCCTCGGTGAGTCCTTCAGGGGATGACATAGGGAGGCATGTCACACCCAACCCCAGGGCACATGCACTCCCAGGGACATATTTTCAGATGTCCTGGATCCCACCCAGAGGCTGAGGCACATGCAGGGACACCTCCAAGCCCTGGCTCCTTCTGACACCTTCCATCCCCACCAGTCAAAGCTGATGGCTTTCCAAGGGCTGGGTCCTTTTCCATCAGTTCAAGGCATCAGGACGCAGCTTTTCCAACCCTAGCCCCCTCCCAGAGCTGTAGCCCATGCTGTAGACCCAGGACCAGGAGGTCTTGGCTTGGTGTGGCCTCGGGGCACCAGGTGCTTTCCATGGGCCAAACAGGATGCACCAAAGCATCATCCTCTGTGCAGGAACCACTGGAGAACCACCTGCTCTGAAGGTGACTGTCGGGTCCTTGTTGTGTTCTTGCATCGTGAGGGATTTCATTGATGCTGGGGAGTCCAACGCAGAGGGACAAGGGAGAATGGAAATGTGGAAAAAAAAAGTGGAAAAATTTTGCAAAGAAAAAAAAAGAAAAAAGGAAAGATTCTAATTTGCATTTTGGTATTCATTGCATTCGACTCACCAAAATGCTGGAAAATCCAGCAATTGCAGAGTGTGGTGATGTGGCTTTTTGTGAGTTATTGAATGAGTGGCCTTCATAAATAGCCACCTTCCTTCTTTAATGTTTCCCTTGAACATTATTAAGCTCTGAAAGAAAAATAATTCTTCTTGAAGGCTCCACTTTGAGCTGTGGGGAGAATATAGACCTGCACCCTCAGCAAGTGTGCCAATGGCATGAAGCTGTGTGGTGTGGTGGACTCACTTGAGAGAAGGGAGGCCATCCAGAGAGACCTGGGCAGGCTTGAGAAGTGGGTCAATGCAAACTGCACAGGGTGCAGCAAGTCCAAATGCAAGGTCCTGCACCTGGCTCAGCCCAATCCCAGGCCAAATTCCAACCTGGGTATGGAGTATGTTGAGCCCTGAAGAGAAGGACTTGTGGGTGTTGATTGATGGGAAGCTCAACACGAGCTGGCAGTGCATCCATGCAGCCTGGAAGGCCAACTGCATCCTGGGATGCATCAAGAGGGCTGTGGCCAGCAGATCGAGGAAGGCAATTCTCCCCCTTTACTCTGCTCTTCTGAGACCCCACCTCGAATACTGCATCCAGTTCTGGTGTCCCCACCATAAAGATGGCCACAAAGAGGATCCAGGGGCTGGAACATCTCTTCTACAAGGATCGGCTGAGGGCACTGGGATTCTTCAGCCTGGAGAAGAGAAGACTCTGGGGGGACCTTAGAACTGCCTTCCAGTTCCTGAAGGGAACCTACAGGAAGGCTGGAGAGGCACTTTTCACAAGAGTGTCCAGTGATAGGACAAGGGGAAATGGTTTCAAACTGAAGGAGAGTAGGTTTAGACCAGATCTTAGGAAGAAGTTCTTCAGTAGGAGGGTGGCGAGACTCTGGACTAGATTGCCCAGAGACGCTGTGGATGCCCCCTCCCTGGGGGTGTTCAAGGCCAGGTTGGATGAAGCCTTGAACAACCTGGTCTAGTTAAGAGGCATCTCTACCCATGGCAGGGAGTTTGGATTAGGTGATCTCTAGGGTCCCTTCCAACCTAAGCCATTCTATGATTCTCTGATTTTCCAGATGGAGAGCAGCCTGAGCTTTATGCAGCCCCACAGCAAGTTTTGTAGATGAACTCATTACTAACCTTGCTGTTAACTTCACTGATGCTATTTAACAGATAATGCCCCTATGTCCTGAATATCTTCCCCTTCTGGATTTCCAAGTACTTTTGGGACAAAGGCTTCTTACCTCTGCTTTAGAGATGGAGAAGACAAGACTTACAGATGGGATTGGTCTGGCACAGTAGTTTTTTACACCTGAACTAATTACTTGCAACTCCCTTTGTTGTTGCTGGAGACAAACAGACACTTCTATTCATTTCATCCTAATACGGATGATGAAAATAGGTCAGATGACCAGTTTCAACTTTTATTCAACTTATTAACTTTATTATGTTCAACATATTTATACAGTGTTTGTGATGGGCACCTAAGGGGAGAGAAGGGGGGAGCAGACAGCCATGCATCTATAGAAGCATTTTTTCTCTTTACACATTCAAGATATAAATATCTAAAGGCTCTTTCCTGTACTAGTATGTGATGATGGATGGACAGATAACCTTTCTCCATAAAAATATACATAACTGAGGGTAAATTTTTCATTGTCATCTCCAGCTTGTGTTTAACAATTCCTTTTCCTTACTTTTTTCCCCTCAGAATGTTGTTGTGGGTGGAGAGATCTGACCTGTGCCGAACATAATACTCTTGGATGGTTTTTTTGAGTAACGGCACAGTTATTGTACAACCCCCAGCAAGAACAATTTGCAAAGTGTTGCAAACTTTTCAAAATGATCTGACAACAGCTCTCCGACCAAAGTGGTTTTGCAGGGATCTGTTCCAACACTGTAGGGCTTGGAAATAGAGAGGCAAAAAAACCCCAGGCATCAGAGGTCTGTGCAATCTGCCCTTCACTTCAGGTTTGTAGTTTTGGTAAAGGGGCTTGAAAAGGTCTGATGCTGCAGCCCCCACACACAGGAATCATTCTCTATGGGGCAAGAAAAGCTCAAAGTGCCAAAAGCTTTTGGAGCAGTCTAAACCTGGAGTTACAGGGTCACCTTTAGGATTATCTCAAGAGGGATTCTCCTTACCTGTATATCACCTTAATATGATGTCAGGATCCCACCCCATCTAACCCATAGCCATCTTCTACAAGAGTTCAGAGCTGGGATATGAACATGGAGCCACCAGATTTATGCTCAGACCCTGCAGGGAACCTATAAATAAGAAGATGGCCACACAAGTGTAGACATCGATGTCTCCTTCATGGTCACACTTTTCCTCTGGGCCACCAGCCAGCCCTGCCATGGGGATTTCGCCCTGCTCTGCTTTCTTCATTCTTGCTCATGGTAAAATATAGTTCTGATTGCCATGAAACTGGGGAGAAACCACACCTAGAGGGGACCCTGATGCAAGTTGAAACTGTGGGAGCTGAAGTCTTCATGATGTAGCATGGGCTGATATGATGCATCAAAAAGCCCTTGTGTTATTTTTACTATCTAAGAGTTTTTAGAAATCAATTTATTGTTCCCTGTGGGATCTGGGTCCCTCAAGGGGTTAAATGGAGAAGGTGGATGTTCACAACCAGGCTTTAAATCTGATGAAAACAAATTACCAGGCAAGATTTATTGCAGGATCCCACGGAAGACAGGTCTAATGTGTGACCCCCATGCTGTCACACCAACGCTCACAGTGACGAGAGAAATTGGATACGGTGTCTGGGTCAGATGGGGTGGGATCCTGACATTCTATTAAGGTGCTTCGATGGTTATCGAAGGATTTAAGAGGGGTTCTGCTGTGTGGGTGGGATGAGGAGACTGTGTGGGAGAGGAGGAACAGGTTCATGGCGTGGAGAAGCCTCCAGAGGTGTGGTGGGACCAAGAATGGCAGGACCACTGATATTAGCACCCTGTGAAATTTGGTGAGGTGACGACAGATGGATTGTCTGTAATAAAGCAGTGACTGGAAACATCAGCTGGGGGACATGTGCCTCCATGTTCTTGGTGCTGTACAAACACCCTCCAGCATTTGCCACAGCTCTTGGTCCCCAAGGGAGGTCAGAATCTTTCCCCTGATGCCGATGGATATGGTGAGTCCCTCAATGTGAAGGTTGGCAGGATCTGGTCACCTCTCCCACCTCACCCCTTCCAGTGGCGTCTCTCTTCAGTGTGACAAGAGGAGTACCTCTCTTATGAGGAAAGGCTGGGAGCCCTGGGGCTGTTGAGCCTGGAGAAGTCTGAGAGGGGACCTTCTCAATGCTCCAGTGGTTAGGGAAATGTTGGGATGAAGCTTGGACTTGATGATCCCAGAGGTCCTTTCCAACCATAGTGATTCTGTGATTCGATTGTAATGTTTCTCAATATCTAAAATACAGGTGGGTGCCAAGAGGCTGGGATCAGACTCTTATCAGTGGTGACCAATGACAGGACAAGGCGCAACGGGGACCAACTGGAATCCAGGAGGTTGCACAAACACAGCAAAGCTGAGGCCACCATGGTGAGGGGAAAAGGCTGCCTAACTAACTGCAGATGAGGAACCAAGGGCAGGGATGAAAGCCATCTGAGCTGGCAGACTGCATGGTTAGAAATCTCCCCAAATTTCCTGAATCTTCTTAACCATGTTTTAACTGTAGGAGCCCCATGCTGATGTCTACCTCACAGCAACCTCTGTCTGTGACATGATGCCATCCAGTGAGCCTGAAAGCAGGGATGCAACTGAGACACCAAATTTACCTGGACCCCCAAAGGTGTGTGACCAACACCTTCTTGCTCTCCACTGAACAGATCTGCGGGCAGCTGATCTCCCACCCACATTCTCTTGCTATGAGCCCTTCCTCCTTTGTGCGAATGGGCTCCTCTGGAAGCAGTAAAGTTGGCTTGAACCATTATTAAAATAATAGAGAGACCCTAGAGGATCTTTAACCAGGAGATCTTTAATTATTACTACCTCCAAGACTCTTGCTACTCCATTTGAACCAGGGTTTCTCATGCTATCCGAGTCCTGGAGCAGAGCTCAAGTCCCTTCCCACAGGGCTACAAGTACCATGTGACTTAATTGTCCTCGATATTTTTCTACTCATGTCAAGGGCTTCCTTGGAAATGTTATATAGCTGAGAAAGAGTTTATTATTTGCTGTCAGGGGGCAAATAACACCAGGGCATCTCTGAAGACGTCTGTAACGTATCTGCGTAATGTGAAGGTTAAAATAAATCAGTAAAAAGAGCTGCTCTCCTGAGGGCAATATACTGTAAAATATTTCATCAGAAGGCCTGGATATTATTGCACTTGTAATTAATCTTCCTGGTAATAGCAGGGCTTGTTTTCTCCTGCCACGTTATCTCTCTCCGTGTTTTCACCAGCCGCTAGATGGGGAAAAGCCTTTTGCTTTTGAGTAAATTTCTCCTAGAGTTGGGACTTGCTGAGTTTCTTTGTTCATCTGAGGTCCAGGAAAATGCCTGGTGCTGTTGGGATGTGGAGGTTCCTCGGCTGCTGCTTTCAGCTGTCAGAGTAGGAGCTGCAAAGCTGATCTGTCCCCCAGGTTCTCCCCTCGCTTTTCAGCCACAAGTCACTTTGGACATCTGAAGATTAGCTCTGGTGAAACCATGCCTGCAGTACTGACCATCTTTCACCCACTGCATGCAAATAATTTGTATTTTTACCATTGCCCCCCCCCCCTGAATTTTACCTGGGTTTTAAACTCAGGCTTTCCTGAGCATTTGTACACTTTCTGTTCTCAGATCATCACATTGCATTCGTGCCGTGACTCGATTTTTGTGACTGGAAGGAGTAAGTTTGTGTCTGTAAGATGAGTGATGGGGACAAATCTTGTGCAACAAATATGGGCCTGCAAGGAGCCATGGCTCAAAATGGACTTTGGGAGTCCGTGGTCAGGGAAAGGTGCTGGGAGAAGACACTTTCTGAGTGGTTCTGGCATGCAAGGGGAATGTATTGGTGCAGATGTTCCCCTCCTATCATGCACACCCAGCTGAGACATGAACCTCCTCTCCAGGAAGGGTCAGGCTCCTTCGCTGAAAGAATTCAGCAGGCAGGTGCTGGAGA